>NC_090745.1:69656909-69674409 GCF_036898095.1 Palaemon carinicauda
ATTTTAAAATCATGAATATCAATCACAGCAGGGAGATAATAAACTATCCATTGATTATTATCAAACTTTATCAACAATGACTGATTTATTAATATTTAATGTGCAAAATATCCCTGCATGTTTGCTATAGGCAAATCAATACGAGGGTCTGTATGTCTCGAGTCACAGTGTATGTGTGCTTCTGTATTCAATGATTCTAGCCTTTGATTTGATCACTAGGCAAGTTGACAAAACATTTTCACAGCGGTATGTGAATGTGAACGGAATGAGCACTTTCAAGGAGAATTTACTGGTCTTGGGTAAAGCATGGAGAATGTGACCAAGCTATTAAACTGTTGGTGCTCCTGGAATTCCTGTTTCACTGCGGTGTTTTTGATGAAGTCCAGGAATTCATCTTGTATGTATATCATTAGGAAGATTATCAATAGTGCATTGGGAAGGGTTGTAGGCAAGGGTCTGCTGAAGCTTTTTATTTTCATCAGTTTCATGAAAATAGCCTTTGAACTCTTCATGGAGGTTTGTTAAATATACCTTGATCGTTTGTTGCAGCTCCTTAGCAGGGGGTTCTTCTCCAATGACCTCGTTGTGAAGCTGAAAGGATTCTACATTCACCCTTTTAACTTCCCTCTTCAAGAGAGAGAACTTGTCAACGAAAGCCTTGATGTCATGGGTATGCATTATGAAGGTGATATCTGGCCCCTGTAATTGCCGGTTGAGTCCATTCAAGGTTCAAAGCATCTGCCAGGAATACAAGACTATGTTTAAAAGTACCTGAATGCCGTTTAACGGGAGCTCAGTTTCATTTTTTTGGGCTGCCAAAATTACCTGTAATTCATCAAAGACCTCAAATACACGAGCAAAAACATTACCCTTTCGACAAGCGACGAACAGATGTGTAAAAGAAGTCTTGGTGAGCAAAATCCATACTTTGACATAGCCTATGAAACAGGCTGGTGTTGAATGCTACTCTTGATATAATTGATTTTGCGGACCGCTGTTTCCAAGGTATCTTTGAGAGTAGCAGGAAGCGTCTTGGAGGCAAGAGTGTCATATTGGATCAGGTAATGTGTTGTAATGATGTCTGGGATCTACATTTTAGCCATAGTCATAACAAAAAATTTTGCCAACAAAAGTTTTTCCTCTTCGAAGAAGTTGGAAAATATGTTCATGATATCTTCAGCATTTGTTGATATTATCGGTGGGCTCCAGAAAAGGAACTCCTCCTCCACCTAATTTTTGGAGAAGAATCGACCATAAACCCAAATCTGAGGAAGATGTGCAACGTCTGTGGTTTCATCAACTTGAAGGATAAAGAAGGGGGACAGTTATATTTTCTCTATCACCTGAGATTTGTATCCTGTGACATAATATTGATGTGATGCCTAACTGATTTGTCCGAAAGACTTATCTGATTAAGCTTATTAACACAGTTCTGTTTAACGATAAGATGGGCAGGATCTACAATGTGAGGTTTAACAAGATTCCTGCCATGGTGCGAGGCTTATTTTACTTTGTGATCCAAAGGGAAATCCCGTACGATGCCTTGGAGACGCTGCTAGGTTGAAAGAAAACTGTTCCTGGATCCAATCTTAATTGTTTGAGGTTGAGTTTGTTGACTTTGAAGTATGACAAATCCTTGTCGGCCAATTCCGGATGAACATTGGTGAGGTCTTCCTTAAGCTTGAAGGCCTCCATGCTCTCATTAGCAAGTGACTTCTTGCAGATGACTCACTGTGGCATCTGCATGCTATTGTTAACTATCAATGAGAAGCCGTAGCTTAGAAATTTTTCGTATGTGTGCTTCTTTGACATCTGCAAAAACAAATGACTCTGACCACAGTAACTGTACATTTCCTTATTTTTTTATCGAAAATTCTAAATCTGCAATCATACTAACATACATAACAGTATCTCAGAATAAGTATGCACATTGTTGAAACAACTTACATTAACTCGTAAGTAAGTTTATATATATATATATATATATATATATATATATATATATATATATATATAAATATATATATATATATATATATATATATATATATATATATATATATATATATATATATATATATATATATATATATATATATATTCATATATTCATATATATATATATATATATATATATATATATATATATATATATATATATATATATGTATATATATATATATGTGTGTGTGTGTGTGTGTGTTTGTGTGTGTGTTATGAACCGCCTTAATGGTTCATTAGGTTCTTTTAAAATACTAAAAGAATTGGGACTGGAATGAACCGATGGCTAGCAACAACCAAAGGGGTGGGTATAAAAGATAATACTAAAGTACCTTAACCTAGTTTATTTGAAAAAAAAAATTATACAAAAATAAATTATATACAATAATTACATTGAGTACAGGTAATGGGAAGCACAGCGACTTAAAAGATCATAGCATAAACTCAGATAACATTACGATAACAAAAACAGAAAACTTAATGTTTAAACAAATGGTAAATAAAATAAGCAATATTCATCCACAAAAAAATCACAGCAAGCAGCAGCAAGGACCAATTAATAAGAGAATCTAATACTTGCTCAGCACGATACACAACCATAATTACTGAAGAGCCCTACACTGCTCTTCCAACATATCAAATATGCACAAACACAATCCATAATCCTCGAGGACGACCAACGAACACTACGGGAACGACCACGACAGTGTCGATACGACAGCCACTTTGCTGCCACCGAAGAATATCTCGTCAAAACCATCTCGACCTCGGGAACTGGGTTGAAGACAAGTCACCCACACCTGCTTTATCAGGACCATCACCAATCGCCATCAACTAGGTGATACTCCAAAACTGTTGCTGCTGCTCGTTCTCGACTGCATCACGAGAACCTGTCCATCTGGCTTCCCAAACCTGGCTAAAACTTGTCACTCACAGCGTGTCAAAAGTAAACGAGACACCCGCCTTGACAAAGAAAAAGAGGGCAGTTAAAAAAATGTAAACTAGATTGTCTTAGAGTCAAACAACCTAACATATATATATATATATATATATATATATATATATATATATATATATATATATATATATATATATATATATATATATGTATATATATATATATATATATATATATATATATATATATATATATATATATATATATATATATATATATATATGTGTGTGTGTGTGTGTGTGTGCCGGTTGAGTCCATTCAAAGATTCAAAGCATCTGCCAGGAATACAAGACTATATTTAAAAGTACCTGAATGCCGTTTAACGGGAGCTCAGTATATATATATATATATATATATATATATATATATATATATATATATATATATATATACATATATATATATATATATATATATATATATATATATATATATACTGTATATATATATATATACTGTATATATATAAATATATATATATATATATATATATATATATATATATATATATATATATATATATATATATATATATATACATATATATATATATATATATATATATATATATATATATATATATATATTTATATATATATATATATATATATATATATATATATAATATATATATATATATATATATATATATATATATATATATATATATATATATATATATATATATATATATATATATGGCATGGGTAAAAATGTAACATGCTGAATACTGTAGTTGAAAATACTTACAAGCCATGTAACTTACACAGCCTCAACACTCTTATTTTATTAATATTTTATATAGGGGAGAGAGAATGAAAAACTCGTGTCACTCAAGAATCACAGTATCGTGTATGGTGTGGCTAACTTTAAGGGAAGAAGGTGGCTCATAGAGTTCTATAAATCAGCGGGACCAAAGTGGTGAAAATAAACATTAAGTAGATCCATCCATGCAGTTAAACATTTTATTTCCCAACTTGATTCGGATTTTTAGTGGATATTAAAAACTATACATAAGATATATAAGGATATAAGAAGGTAAAGGAATATGCGAAAATTAGGCGGGATGCGGCTTGTCCTATTAGTCGGAATTTCATTTGCTAAACAGACAAAAACAAAAAACAGATAAATTGACAGACGTGGTTCCTGACTTAGACTGGCCGAAAAGTTTAGTCCTGTTGCATCAAGCTGAATGTAGTGCTCTGTATTCAGCTGTTAGACCATCCATGACTCCTAGAAAAGATCTCATGTACCTTTGTTTGGGAACCCCTATACTGTATAATTATCATTTCCAGAACTATTCTTAACCAACATAGTTTTAAACTAAAATTCTATTTAAAATATTACCATAATATCCATACATATATATTTTTTAAAAGCGTATAGCATCTAAAAAATCAATCATAAAATGGAAAACAAAAAATGTTTTTGTTTCTTTTCTTACTAAGTGGAGAGTGTAAAATATGTTTTAGCTTTATTCATACAGTTCTCTAGAAAAAATCATTGATAGCAGAGAATAGTAACAATCTCTTAGATTTTAGTGAGCTCTTCCTCTATGTACTCAGGGTTACAAATTCAAGTGCCCTAAGTTACATGAAGGGAAAAAAACCAAGAATAGTTTATATTTTTTAGGTTGACAAAATAAAAATATTCATAAGAAAAATTATTGATAGGCTTTTTATTTAAGGAAAATTTAAACTTATTTCCTTGTCTATTCACTGAATCTACTAAAAATTGGGATACTTCAAGTAACGTTACAGGTGGCTTACTAGTGTTGATGAGCAGGAAATCATGCGTTCCTGAGTGCATATCTTTTGGTAGAGGTTGATTCACTGGTTGCATGCAAGTCTGGTGGCAAAGAGTAAATTTTCCCAAATTGTGACGTAGGGCTGGAGATTATCTGAGGAGGTTGTGGACGGAAAACAAATTGGCAGGAATGACCAGCTGGTCTCCATACATCATTTATGCTGCTGAGATATCCAGGGCATCTTGAGGAGTGGTTCTTAGGCCCAGGAAGACTCAGAGAAGCTGAGTAAACCATTTGGAGTCATATTAGTAGGATGTGAAAGCTGCTTAGGTGGTTGTCTGATATAAGGTGATGTCCAGGAGATTTTTTATATAAGTCCACAACTGAGAGTTGAAATTAATACCCCTGTCAGAAGTAATGTGCTCAGGGTTACCAAATCTCTCAGTCCACCCTAAGAGTAAGGCAGTTGTATATGAAGCAGGTGTTGTTGTTTACATAAGAATAGCTTCAGGTCAACGAGTGGAACGGTCAGTGACAGTAAACAGGTAAGGATGACCTTGTTATGTAGGTATGGGACCTACTAGGTCGAGATAAATATGGGCAAAATGACTTAGCCTCCTTAGTAATGTTATAACAAATTAACTTCGTCTACAGTAGCTGTGCAGTCGATTGGCGTGAGTGATGTGAAAGGCATTGAATGAAATCAAACACCTGTCAGTGCATGGGAGCAGATGGTCATGGTTTTGGTTAACCATAACTGACATAATAAAGGAGAAAGGCATAGGAGGCATCTTCCCAATAGAGGGACGCTCAGGAGGTACTTAATGCTTTTTTACTCTCGATTTCTAAGTTGAGCTTCTGCCAAAGTGTTGTAATCGAATCCCAGGTGAATGGTGGCCAACGTGTTTCTTGACAGAGTATTAGCCACAGTATTAATTTTCCCAGGGATGTGTTGAAGGGTGTAATTGTATTCAGCCATGGTGGAGAGAAGTAGTCTTTTACAGGTGGACCAGGCGTCAGTCTGTTGAGTGAAGGTATGCAAAAGTGGCATGTTGTCTTTTCCAATGACGAATGGCATACCTTTTAAAAAGTGACGAAAGTGTCAGATGAAGGTAAAGTAGCAGGATTCCACCTTGGACAGCTTTTATTAAGGCATATGGGTAGGGGGATGCGTTAACCACCTGCTCGAGTACTTCAATATTAGTGACATTGCTGGCATCGGTATAGAAAAGGAAAGGTACATGGGGCACTGGAAAAAGTAGGAGCAGCAGTGGTTGATGGTGCATTCTTTGCATTGCAGAAGGCTGTGTCTTGAAGGGGACGTTATTTCAGGGCTTTTGGTTTACCCTTGAGTGAGGCATAGAGGCATAGTTGATCATGCCCAAGAATTCCTGCGGTGCACTGCTGGTCGAGGGTGTGGAAATTTCTGAATGGTTGCTACCTTCTCAGGGATTGGGTGGACTACTTCATAAGTGATGCAGTGCTGTAAGAACGACACTTCGTTGGTGCCAAAGATATATCTGTAGTACTGGACTACAAGGCTGTCATGGAATAGGCCAGCAGTTCTCAAACTTTCTCAGTTAACATAACGCTTTTGCATTTGCTGGTAGTTGGTTGAACCCCATAAAATCCCTTCACCCAATATATTTGTAAATGTCACCCATAAATGTTGAGCCTTTCCCAACACACACACACACACACACACACACACATACACACACAAACATCAAAATAAATGTAAAAAGTCCATTAATTATCATCAAAATTCTTACCTTTTTTATGTGATGGGTGAGCTTGCTCCTGGTTACAGAGACCATTAAAGTCTGGAGCTGTTTGTTAACTGCAGACACATATCAGGTGCTGCATCTAACTTCCCCCGAATTTGTGTTTGGTTGAAATATATATATATATATATATATATATATATATATATATATATATATATATATATATATATATATATATATATATATGTATATATATATATATATATATATATATATATATATTTATATATATATATATATATATATATATATATATATTTATATATATATATATATATATATATATATATATATATATATATAAATATATATATATATATATATATATATATATATATATATATATATATATATATATATATATATAAATGGATAGATATTTCTTAAACAGTTTATCCATAGCTATAAGTTTACTCATCCATTAGGACAAGGGTGGACGAGTGAAATATATACAGTGACACTCATCGGAACTGTCAGATATATAACTAGTTGGTCTCTCCCCATCCCTCAGGTAGAAGGGTGAGTGAGCTGTTACACCCTTGAGAGAGGGAGTGTATCTGCCTGTGCGTGCATTTATATCTAAATAAATTGCCAGCATTTTTTTGACACATAATATTTATTATGTAAGGGTAATTTTTCCTCCTTTTCTCTTTTTTTCGACTTTTGCCCCTGCTTTTATTTCTTTCTTGTAATTCTTCCATCTTGAACATGTCACCTCTGCTAAAAGTTTCAAGTACACATCTTTTGTAGAATCCACATAATTTTCATACGAGAACTGAGCAAACTCATATATATTTTACTCTGTTGTAATTATTGAAAACGACTAAAATTATTTGTCATTCATTAATTTATATTGCATTGGTATGAATCGTAAAATCTGATTGTTTTCTTATGTTCAATTCATGATAGATTTCAAATGCGAAAGGTTCATATAATTGTCTTACTTTTTCAAAAATTTCTTTGGAAGTTTTCTCTCTAATTGAACAACGTCTTTTAAATTCTAGATCTCGATATATTCAGTTTGAATTCAGGTCTGACCTGCATTTTGACATTCTTTTATTTTAAACTTATTTTCTTTTTTACCAATGTGATCATCAGTTTTATGACGTAGTTCTTCCTCATTTCAGCGGTAATCTTCATATAAACTGCATATAGCATCTCCTACGACTCTTTATATATAATCTCTTCATATAACACATCGAAAACCGAAACAAATAAAAACGAACTCAATGCTAATCCTTGTTGAAATCCAACACTAACTTCAAAGGTTTCTGTTTTTCCACCAGCTGTTTTTACTTTTGTTCTTTCTCTCTTGTAAATCATCTCTACCATTCTAACTAACATCGCAGAGGAAAGTCGCAGTTATGATTTGTAGGCAGTTTTTAATTACATGGGAATCCCATATTATTCCCTATTCAATCACCAAGTTGATAATCATGATTCCATTATCAAAATCAGGCATGGCCTTTTGGTAGTAATGAAAAGTTTGTTTGATTCGCCTTAGAATCACTTCATTCTTATTTTGTAATGGAGGTTTTATTCATATCATCATCAGTAATGATTTCTATTTACCATAAAATAACAATTTCTTCTCTAGTTTTTATATATGGCATCCCCCTTCTCCAATCTATGTCTTTACATTTGTATGTCCAATGTAGCCAAATATACTCTACCCTACTACACCCTATTTTTTTTTTCTTTTTTTTTTGCATTTTATATCTGTAGAAAATAAATCCTTTATATAATCCCTATACAGATATAAATGTCTCTTCGACTGAAATAAAGGAAATTTTTACTATTACCTACTGCAGTTTTAATTACGTTATTTAGACAGCTACTTATCAGGTAGCTAGTTAGTAACAAATAATATTAGCATGATGTCTAGGTTAATATTACGAAAGGAAAGTGAATATCTGATTTTATATTAATCATACTATGTACATACATATACCAAGGCACTTCCCCCAATTTTGGGGGGTAGCCGACATCAACAAATAAAAAAAAAAAAAAGGGACCTCTACTCTCTACATTCACCCAGCCTAACAAGGGACTCAACCGAGTTGAGCTGGTACTGCTAGGGTGCCACAGCCCACCCTCCCCCGTTATCCACCACAGAAGAAGCTTCATAATGCTGAATCCCCTACTGCTGCTACCTCCGCGGTCATCTAAGGCACCGGAGGAAGCAGCAGGGCCTACCGGAACTGCGTCACAATCGCTCGCCATTCATTCATATTTCTAGCACGCTCTCTTGCTTCTCTCACATCTATCCTCCTATCACCCAGAGCTTCCTTCACTCCATCCATCCTCCTAAACCTTGGCCTTCCTCTTGTACTTCTCCTATCAACTCTTGCATTCATCACCTTCTTTAGCAGACAGCCATTTTCCATTCTCTCAACATGGCCAAACCACCTCAACACATTCATATCCACTCTAGCTGCTAACTCATTTCATACACCAGTTCTCACTCTCACCACTTCGTTCCTAACCCTATCTACTCAAGATACACCAGCCCTACTCCTTAGACACTTCATCTCAAACACATTCAATTTCTGTCTCTGCATCACTTTCATTCCCCACAACTCCGATCCCTACATCACAGTTGGTACAATCACATTCTCATATAGAACTCTCTTAACATTCATGCCCAACCCTCTATTTCTTACTACTTCCTTAACTGCCACCAATACTTTGCAACCTTCATTCACTCTCTGACGTACATCTGCTTCCACTCCACCATTTGCTGCAACAACAGACCCCAAGTACTTAAACTGATCCACCTCCTCAAGTAACTCCCCATTCAACATGACATTCAACCTTGCACCACCTTCCCTTCTCGTACATCTCATAACCTTACTCTTACTCACATTAACTCTCAACTTCCTTCTCTCACACACTCTTCCAAATTCTGTCACTAATCGGCCAAGCTTCTCTTCTGTGTCTGCAACCAGTACAGTATGATCCGCAAACAACAACTGATTTACCTCCCATTCATGGTCATTCTTGTCTACCAGTTTTAATTCTCGTCCAAGCACTCGAGCATTCACCTCTCTCACCACTCCATCTACATACAAGTTAAACAACCACGGCGACACCATACATCCCTGTCTCAGCCCCACTCTCACCGGAAACCAATCACTCACTTCATTTCCTATCCTAACACATGCTTTACTACCTTTGTAGAAACTTTTCACTGTTTGCAACAACCTTCCACCAACTCCATATAACCTCATCACATTCCACATTTCTTCCCTATCAACACTATCATACGCTTTCTCCAGATCCATAAACGCAACATACACCTCCTTACCTTTTGCTAAATATTTCTCGCATATCTGCCTAACTGTAAAAGTCTGATTCATACAAACCCTACTTCTTCTAAAACCACCCTGTACTTCTAAGATTGCATTCTCTGTTTTATCCTTGATCCTATTAATCATAACTCTACAATACACTTTTCCAACTACACTTAACAAACTAATACCTCTTGAATTACAACACTCATGCACATCTCCCTTACCCTTATAATGTGGTAAAATACATGCACAAACCCAATCTACTGGTACCATTGACAACACAAAACACAAATTAAACAATCTCACCAATCATTCAAGTATAGTCACACCTCCTTCCTTCAACATCTCAGCTCTCACACCATCCATATCAGACGCTTTTCCTACTCTCGTTCCATCTAGTGCTCTCCTCACTTCATCTATTGTATTTTCTCTCTCATTCTCATATCCCATCACTGGCACCTCAACACCTGCAACAGCAATTATATCTGCCTCCCTATTATCCTCAACATTCAGTAAACTTTCAAAATATTCCACCCATCTTTTCCTTGCCTCCTCTCCTTTGAACAACCTTCCATTTCCGTCTTTCACTGTCTCTTCAATTCTTGAGCCAGCCTTCCTTACTCTCTTCACTTCTTTCCAAAACTTCTTCTTATTCTCTTCATATGAATGACCCAATCCCTGACCCTACCTCAGGTCAGCTACTCTCTTTGCCTCACTTACACTGCACTTTACTTCCACATTTTTCTCTTTATATTTTTCATACTTCTCTGCAGCCATTCTTCGAAAGCCCTCTTTTTCTCTTCCACTTTTACCTTCACTCCTTCATTTCACCATTCACTGCCCTTCCTCATGCTGCCTCCAACAACCTTCTTGCCACACACATCACTTGTAATCCTAACAAAATGTTCTTTTACTAACTTCCACTCCTCCTCTAAATTGCCAGTCTCTCTTACTTTCACTTTGTCATATGTCATTTTCAACCTTTCCTGATATTTACTTTTTACCCCCAGTTTTATTAGCTCTTCAACCCTCACTAGCTCCCTTTTACATCCACCTACTCTATTCCCCCCACTCTTTTGCTATAACCAATTTTCCTTCCACCAAAATATGATCAGACATACCGTTAGCCATACCCCTAAACACGTGCACGTCTTTCAAACTCCCAAAAATTCTTTTAGTTATCAGCACATAATCCATTAATGCCCTTTCTACTACTTTTCTATTTGGCACTCTTACTCATGTATACTTATCTTTATCTTTCCTTTCGAAAAAGCTATTACTTATCACCATCTCTTGCTCAACACACATATCTACCAGTCTCTCACCACTCTCATTTTCACCTGGTACGTCATACTTCCCAATGACACCTTCTACCTCTCCAGGGCCCACTCTAGCATTTAAGTTACCCAAGACAACTACATAATTCCTTCTACCCAGTCCTTCTACACACCTAGTTAATTCATTCCAGAACTCATTCCGCTCTTCTTCACTTTTCTCACTACCAGGCCCATACGCACTGAGAAAAGCCCAACATTACCTAACCAACCTAACCCTCACCCACATTGACCTAGATGATATCTCCTTCCATTCCACTACTTTGCCTGTCATCCATTCACTCAGCAATAAAGCCACACCCTCTCTCGCTCTTCCCCTTTCAATCCCAGACACTCTACCAGACATTTCACCAAACATCACTTCACCCTTTCCTTTTACCTTCGTCTCATACAAGGCCAATACATCCATCCTTCTATTCCTAAACATACTTCCAGTTTCACAGCTTTTACTCTCTATCATACTACATCCACGCATATTCAAACACCCCAAAACTAGAGTGCGGGGAGCAGTCACTCTCCCCCCCGCTCCATCTCTTTGTAATCTAATCAATTTATGCATACAATAAAGAAACATAAGACCAAAAATAAAAATTTTCCTTAAATATTTATAAAACGATAAGTTTTACTTTTTTCCGCCAAGCAATTGACGTATAACCTTATTTCAAAGTTGGAACTCCCTTCTTGCATGTCACCCTGCATGTCACGTGAATGGGAAAAAGTGTTCCTCTCACCATCAAATAGCATATATCTCTCAGGTGTCTCCTTGTTATGATAATGGTCGGGATTTCTTTCAGTGAGAAAAATGTACAACATCTTAGACTTTCTACACTTAAACTTTATTGTACCTCTACAATATCTTGTACTGCGATAAACATAAAAAAAGAAAAAAAAATAGGAATTGGAATGATGACAATTATGAGCTGTCAACCGTGAATCTGGTAGTTTAAGAAACACTACTGCTATAGCTTAATGTCCTCTATGCAAATATCTTGGCCCAGTCGGAGTGAAATCACCCAACTACCCGAATCAAAGCAGATGTTAACTATATTGAAAACACAATAAAAATCATTAAGGGTATTTTCTTTGCTATTTATTTGTCTATCTCCATATACAGACACCACCAACGAAAAGACATAACAAGCAAAACGTGCAGGAGTGTAGCTTTTTTTGCGATTTTGTTGCAATTATTCTTAGGTATACTTCCTTTTCTCTGAACACTAACCAACATAAAATGAAGGATTGGACAATTTAAAAATACAATTAATATCAACATCAATTTAAAAAGTTCTATTATCGACTGCCTTCTCAAATTGATAAAACTTCAAGATTCCTTTCTTAATTTGATCTCCCCATATCCTTATCTATGGAGTTGAAGATGCATAGTATGTTGGTTTAACATTAAAAGAGAAGGTTTTTTTTATGTGTAACCAATCTCCTAATACTGCACTGGTTCATTTGATTATGATATGAAGATATTTGTGGGCATGAGACTGTCGGAAAAAGGACAACTTAGGAAATCAACAACAGTAGTTTGCTTTTGACTTTTTTTTTCTTTTTGCACTTTCAAAGATTTTTATTTTAAATGATATGAAACTGAAAATTAAAGCGATTCTAATGTAAACAAATGCCCTACCATATTTTGGACTGGAAATTGTTTATGGTTCTGTATACGTGCAATCATTTTCACTAGGAAAATAGGTCTTCTTTTCTTGTAATTAGTATTTTTGTATAATGTATCGGTATTTTAAATTAAAAAAAATAATAGGGGATTGTTTTAATGAAATACATATAAAGGAAAACAGTATTTCTTTTCTTAAACACTATATTATCAATATCATTGATATCATTGTCACCATGAGAATTTGGTGTCAATAATTTTACACTGGGACTTTTAAAAGCAGGTATAGACTTTTCCTTTCATAATCCTACAACTTCTGTCAATTATGGTCCAGGTAAAAGATGTGAAAGTTCTTGCTTTTGAATCGCAATATCTGTTTTTAATAACTGCATGGGTCACCTTCCACAATTTTCCACACAAAATCAATAAACGATTGGATGATAGTTTATATTCTTAGTTGAAAATCGTTTTTCATACGATTGTATTCATCTTTTGCAAGTATGGTTTTGTAATTTACCTAAACATGAAATTTCAATAATACGGTTTGGTTGCAACCAATGAAGAGCATCCCTTTGTTGATAAGACGTAAAAATTAATATTAATGAAAATATTGTCTTACATATTTTTTAATACAATATGATATAGCATATCCACATTGTGTATTTCCCAGTGGCTCAAACTATTTCTGCTTCGATTTTACTACCACTTTTCTTTTGTCCAGACAGAGAATTCCAATTACCTCCCTCTGACCTGACGTGAAGAGATTTCTTTCTTGGGTGGCTTTTTTTTGCAAGTGGAAAATTCCTCCAATCAGTTTGAGGTTTGAATTTCATGCACTTTACATGATATATGTTTAGCTTAGACAGCCGGCTTTCAAAGTTGCCAGTACTTCTCTTGTATGGGTGAGGGGTCTTTATGGATATGTAACGTAACTTTTGATTTTGAGTCCGAGTTGAAATGCAGGATAAATATAGGTATAGATTACAGTATATTGTCAGTTACAGAAGGGCACCGAAAGGTTTACACCCAGTTCCAAAAATTATCCGAGGATGACCCGACTAGAAGGATTTCTAAGAGTAAATTTAACTAGTATATTCTTTTTTGGGCTTCAGTGAAATTCATTTAACTGCTACTCTGCTATGAGTGATAATTGATGAACTTTTTCGAAGATATTTACTACTACTACTACTACTACTACTACTACTACTACTACTAATAATAATAATAATAATAATAATAATAATAATAATAATAATAATAATATTAATAATAATATTTGGGTAATAGACTCTCTTTCAGGCAAGTTTTGTTAAAAGTAATGGCTGCCTCAGTTGCATTGATCCTATACTCTGTCTTCTCAATGGCTCTTATTGTTCTCTTTTCAGGATTACTGCATACAACCAGTAACTGAGCAAAGGTCATCTTTCATGGTGGGCAGTCGAATTCAGGAAAAATTGGCAAATCAAGGTTTTAATGTAAAGATTACAAATTATGTAAAATTTACAAGTTGGGTAAAAGAATATAGTGAACATGCTACGCATTTCAGGAGTGTTTTCTTCCTCTCTACGCCTTAAGTGGTGGAAACAATGCTAGCTATGTCATTATATATGATAATTCTGGCTTAGGCAGAGAGGCAACAAATTAACATTGGCTGCTTTGGGCGTCGTGGGTGGAGTGAATAGTGGTGTTGATAGAATGACTGATCCTCATTGGCTAAACCACTCGCCGAGAGTGGCTGTAGGTCAGTCACACTGCCATCCCACTCACTCATAGGTGATGAGTCACCATCTTGTCCTCAGGCAGCTGGACTCTGATTAGTGGGTGCAGTGGCCTAGAAGGTGTGCAGACTAGGCAAACTATCCTGTCACTAATCAAAGCAGTCTTAGTCAGTTATGTTTTGATCAGTTGCTTTATCTAGGTTGGAGATGTCATGGTTGGTAGGGTTACACTTCCGTGTGTAAGTTTTTCTCCCTGTAGAAGTATGGTTCAGGTATTCGAGGTCTCCTGCTCTCTAAAGCATGGCCGATGGTCTTAGTGGTCCGAAATATTTCCTGACTTTTGATGTTTTTTTTTTTTGTCATCGTGGAGAGCAGAGCTCTTATGGGGCCTTGTTGGACGTAACAGGACAGTCTCTTGAACAGACTAATGATGGTCATTACTATGTAACGTCCAGAACATCCTAGAACAAGGTATAAGTAGGAATAGACCACGTTGGTCTGTCTAAGGATGTCCTGAGTTGGCCGAGCTGTGTTGTTCCTCATGATGAGAGACCTCGTCTTGGTGGTTTGATAATAAATAGTCAGCTTGACCTTTGTGGTTTTATCCAAATAGAAGACGTGACCCTTTATTTTGTATCTCATGTCTTTTTCATCATTCTGGTAAAGGTTGATGGTAGTAGTGGTGCTCTCAGTCAGTTGTTCACCATGGTACCAAGTGTCCAGGGCTAACTTGATTTCACGGCTAACTTGTCTGTTAGAGTAACAATTGTTCACTAGAACCTGGGCAACTTGGTAGAGTTCTTGATGTGTGGTGGCCCAAAAGGAGCAGTGGGAGAGGACTTTGCAGATATAGGCTTTGATGGTGGAAGCCTTTTACCTGGCAGGACATTCACTTTCTCCATTTAAGCATAAGCCAAGGTTAGTGGGCTTAGTGAATACAATGGTATGAAATCCGGTAGTACTGGAAGAGAAAAGTAAATCCAGGATGGGCAGCCGTCCGCCGTTGCTATGCTTGATAGTAAACCTCAGGGAACTGCATTCCTAAAGCATCCTGTGGAGTCTCGATTTCCTGGGTGGAAGGGGCTATGACAAAAGTATCATCTATGTATCTCACGAACACGTCTGGACGACGTATCTGTGAGAAAACCCTCTCGTCTACAACTCCCATATAACGGTTAGCAAAGAGCACACCAAGGTGAGAGCCCATCGCTACACCATCCTTCTGTAGGTTTGTGTGTCCACTATGGGTGGTAAAAAGGACCTTCCTAGTACATATTTCAAGCAGGGTGTGGAGAGTCTCCTCACGGATGTTCAGAGTTGGAGTAGAAGGGTACCTGTAGACTCTCTCCAGGACCAAGTCGATGGTATCTCCAACAGTTCCGTTTATAAAGAGGGACTCCAAGTCCCAACAAGCAATGATGCCACTCTTGGGGGATCCTTTCAGCTTACTGAGGAACTTGGAAGATGAGACAACGCTGCATTCGTCCGGAACATAAGGAGTCAAAAGGCTGTTGAGTCTTTTTACCAGGTGGTAGGTGGCGTTGGGCACTGGCTAATAATAGGTCGGAGTGGGTTACCGGTCTTTTATGTCTTCACATTACCATATAGGTAACCAGGGCTAAAATCCCTAGTGATGGTCTGGAAGTGGGCGGTGTTTGTGTCTGCATTGATGGTTTTAATTATCTTGCTGGCCTTTCTCTTGATCTCTTCAATGGGGATGTAAGAGAGCTTTTCAAACTTGAAGAATCTCCCTGCATGAGGTCGAGTTTACTCTGATATTCTTCTGTATCTATCAAGACAAAGACAGCAGTCTAGTTGGCTCTCCTCTCGGACACATGTGCCTCCTTCCTCAGCTCCTTAGCGGCCTCCCTCATGTCACTGGAGATGATGCCACTGTTGTATTGTTCACAATCCATAAGGGCTTCAGCCAAAAACAGGGGCTAGAGGTCATCAGTTGTTTTTAGGTCCCCTTTCTCTTGGTAACTGAGGATAGAGTTGATTAAAAGTTTGACTTCTAGCGTCATGTCTGTGGGTTTGAAGCGTGAGATGAAGTAGCAGTTAAGCACCAGCTGGAGGATTTCATCCTTGGTGGTAGTATGGGTATGGGATGAAATATTGATATGGTCCCGATTGGTTTTAGGTATACGGAGTTGGTCTCCCTTATGTCAATAGGCTTCTTGTGAATAGTCTGTAACCTCTTAGCCCAATCACTGTCCTTAAGAGTGTGGATAACCTGGTGAATGTTGTCTGGTTATGCTAAGATATTTTGGGCCTGGTAGACAACTTCTTCATGAGGGTCGAAGCTTGTTCACTGTATTCTTTTACCCAACTTATAAATTTTACATAATTTGTAAATTTTACATTTAAACCTGGATTCACCAATTATTCCTGAATTTGACTACCCACCATGAAGAATGACTTTTGGTCAGTTACTGGCTGTATGCATCAATCCTGAAAAGAAGATGATAAGAGCCATTGAGAAGAAAGGGTATAAGATCAATGCAACTGAGGCAGTCATCATTTCAAATAATAGTAATAATAAAGATAATAATGATAATGATAATAATAATAATGATAATACTACTACTACTACTACTACTACTACTACTACTACTACTACTACTACTACTACTACCAATAATAATAATAATAATAATAATAATAATAATAATAGATAAAAAAATTATCCATAGCATGAAAGAAAGAGGTGGCCAATATTTTCATGATTTGTCTCACAGTAGGTGCAAATTTAAAGAGCTATGCATTTATCTGTCTTTTCGATCACATCTCTCACCTCCTCTTTCATAGGGGATTGCCTTTAAGAGATATCCAATCGATTTAGATTTAAAAACAATTTCTTATGAGGTTAGATCCATATTCTGCCGGTAGTTTAATTCGTAGGGAAGCCATTTCATTTTTTTTATATATTTACTTAATCTAGATAATTCTGATCTAGTTTAAATTTAAATAGCTTCAAATTATATTTTTCCTGTAACTTAACTATAATATTTGAGTTATTTTTTCGTTTTATTCAATTGCCTTAC
>NC_090745.1:69679409-69689409 GCF_036898095.1 Palaemon carinicauda
TATGTCAAGGCATTTTCTTCTCTTCAGCGGTAATGTACGTTCGACTAGGCATCTTTTTCCAAAACAGACCGGTTTCATCACAGTTGAAAACCTGCTGCTCTACGTAACCTTTCTCCGCCACGATGCTTTAAAACTTTTTAACAAAGTCTTTAGCAGCCTTAGTGTCCGAACTCGAAGCTTCTCCATGACGAACAACTGAATGAATCCCGGTCCGTTTCCTAAATTTCTCGAACCAACCTCGAGACGCCTTGAATTCCTCCATCGTAGGATCGGCTGAACTCTCCCAAGCGTCATCCCGAGAGCGCGCTGCCTTCAAGTCACTGTAGATAGCGCTGGCCTTCTCACAAATGATCGTTTCCGTGATCGTATCGCCAACAATCTCCTTGTCCTTCATCCAGATCAACAAAAGGCGTACCATCTCTTCCAGAGTAGGGGTACAACGTTTACAAATAATCATGATCCCCTTTGAAGGTTTCATTGCTTTAATGGCTGACTTCTATTTTATGATCGTCAAGATCGTAGACATATTCCGGCTATATTTTTTAGCCAGATCGCTAACACGTACACCTCGCTCATGCTTTTCTATTATTTCCTGCTTTAATTCTAATGAAAGCATAGACTTCCTCTTTTTCTCACCACTGCTACTACTTCCTGAACCGAAACTAAGCTTTTTAGGACCCATGATTACGGAACACAGAAAACAACACGTGAAAAGGCAAGATAAAAAACTGTTAAAACTGAGCGAATAGAGGACAACCACACGATGCGCACGCGATGAGAGGACTGGTCAAGGTGACGCTCGATTGGCGTCCCTCCGATGTGCTACCGTCTAGCGGCATCAACAACAAACGACGCTGGACGCTTTCGAGAAAATTCCACGGGTAAGCGTATTGTTTACTTCGTATGTTGGAGCAACACTTCGTAGGTGGAGACAGAAATTTGGTCGAATTTTACTTCGTATGTTGGAAAATTCGTATGTTAGGACAATCGTATGTAGAGCTTCCACTATATATATATATATATATATATATATATATATATATATATATATATATATATATATATATATAATATATATATATATATATATATATATATATATATATATATATATATATATATATATATATATATATATATATATTATACTATTGTCCCTTGTCTGAGAACCAATATATAACATGACATATATTACAGCTGGCAAGCTACACAACCCTATCGAGTTGCAAACTCACCTGTTTGTTTTTACATTAAATCTGTTACACTTGCAAATATTAATACCTGAACCATGAGACAATCACATAACTCCCAGATAACTGTATATAAAACATTAAATATCCAAAGGTCTGTTAAGTACACTCAAAACAGAAGTGGGTAATTATTTTTAAGATCTATTCAAACAACTTTTTTAATAAGATACGAGAGATTATGAAATAAACACTGGTGATTTAAATAATACTTTTAACATTAATTAGTATATTCTATATGAATTACAACACCCTGAAACAATTTACATAAAAATTAAATCACTCGGAATATTAGGTCAGAACAAAACTTAGATCAAGACAAAAGATATGTTACACGTTTAAAATTATATAATCACTTGACTTCTAATAATGAATCTGCATAAAAACCTTAGACTAAAAGTAAAGAAAGAATTACACTCTGGAAATTTAATAATCACTTGACTTTTATAATGTAAATGATAAACTTACTAACTTTGCGTATTTACTTGCAGAGGGCCAGTTACAAGAATTTACACGTTTCCAACACTCACCGCATTACAATAGATTAAAATCACCTTTAACTTCTTTCATATTGTCTCAACACACGATTTACATTGCGGCACAGAATCACTTTGGAGAGGATTCACTATATGTAATGAGAAAGAGAGAGAGGGATGCCATTTGGCTATTTCACAGTATAGCTGTTTCTCTTCTGCTGCTATGCAGACCTGGGGGCCACATATATATGAATTAGCTACTTTCAGAAGATTCTAAGTCCAAGATATGGAAACTTGAGGCTTGTCCCAAGGGCGGAACGTTATTAAAAACTACTCTTTATGACAAGTATCAAAGCAGCTGCAAGATGACTCTCTCTCAGCTAGCTCAGCCCACCCTTTGTCCTCGATATAAAAATATAAAATGCTCTAATACTAGGGTTTTCAAGAACATTCTTAAGCACGTGGCATATATTATTTTCTCACAAAAATTACGTAAAACCTCATAAAAATATAAAAAGAAAAACATTTACATAAGCCCTTGTTCATAATTCCTACGGATAATATAACACTCTTAACAGATAACGTGAAACTTTACAACGAAATACGTGAAATAAAAAGTTAATTCTTCAAAATGACGAAAATATGCATATACTGACTTGAAGCATATAATCAATCAAACTAACGATGGAAGCCTTACGTAATTTATATAACAAACTTATACCTAAAATGGAGGAATCCATCTTAAGAACTGGCTATTCACCTCTTCAATGCAAGTATGAAAACAATTAGATAATACATTAATATATTATTTACTCAACACTAGACCAACTTTGTAAGAATATATATATGTATGTAAATATATATACTGTATATATATATATATATATATATATATATAGATATATGTAAATATATATATATATATATATATATATATATATATATATATATATATATATGTATATATATATATATATATATATATATATTATATATATAGATATATATATATATATATATACATATATATATATATATATATATATATATATATATATATATATATATATATATATATATATATATATATATGTGTGTGTGTGCATATATATACATACATATATATATATATATATATATATATATATATATATATATATATATACATATATATATATATATATATATATGTGTGTGTGTGTGTGTGCGTATATGGATAAACATATATACATATATATATATATATATATATATATATATATATATATATATATATATATATATATATATATTTATATATAAATATATATATATAAATATATATTTATATATATATATATATATATATATATATATATATATATATATATATATATATATATATATATATATATATATGTATATATGTATATAAATATTTATATATATAAGTATGTATGTATGTATATATATACATATATATATATATATATATATATATATATATATATATATATATATATATATATCTATATATATGTATGTATGTATATATATATGTATATGTATGTATGTATGTATATATATATGTATATATATATATATATATATATATATATATATATATATATATATATATATATATATATATATATATATATATATATATATATATATTTATTTATATATAACAGTTCGTAGACAGGGGTTGCTAAGATATACAGCCTAGCACAGTTTATCTCACCATCTAATTTTCTGGCCCCTCTCCATCTCTCACCCTCATAACAGGTTTCATCTAACCCCTTATCATTCCCCCGCTCCACTCCATTCTCTAACACTCTCCTCATCCTGACGTACCAGAACATCATTTCTCTTGAGACTTTATTTAATAATTTTGAATTGACTTGCATATAGCAGCCCACACAATTCTTCATTCCTGATCTCTTCACTTTACACACCCATGACCAACGCAAATAAGAAAATGGCTCAATGGCGTAATCCAACATTAACTTCAAATATATTTTTTCTCTAGTGGATTTTATTACTTTTTTCCCTTGCTCTTTCATACCTTATCTCAACCATTTAAACCAACTTCTCTGGGAATTTCCTGTTCCTGAAGTACTGAAATATTGTTTCCCCTAGAATTCTATCATAACCCTTCTCAAGATCTATAAAAGAACATAGGACCTTCTAGTTTCCCTCTAGCTTCTATTCCCTTAGCTGCTTTGCTGAAAGAGTGTCATCTAAAATCTATTTCACCATCATGATTAAATACTGCTGTTTCCCCATCGGTACAATCTCTCAATCTCTCATATAGTACCATGTCCTAGATTTTCAAACCATGCTCCGTTTGTTTAATTTCCCTCCAGTTACCATATTCTATGATATCACCTTTCTGCTTAAACATATATACCAATAGACTCTCCATTCCGTCTCTAGGAACAATTTTTTCTTTCTATGTTGTTTTTTTATAATTCCACCAGCCATTATACCTTCTTTGTTGCTATTATCTTAATAATTCTAATTTGAAGCTCTAATTGACCTGGAGCTTTACCATTTATCATTTACTCAATGCCAACTTCACCTCTGTATACCCATCTCCATCACTGGATCCTCCACCTTTTTTGCTACCCTTAGCTTCTCTCTTTCATTTTCTGGATTTAATAGTTGTTCAAAATACCCTCTCCATCTCTGTATAATGTCTTATTCCCTACGCAATGCATGTCCATCTCTATCGTTTATGCCTTGTAGTTGTCCCAATTCCTGTCTTTGCCTGACTCTTGCAACTCCCTATCCCATAACTACTCTTTTCCTTATGCTACAACATACTCAATGGTTTTTTCTACGAATTACTGTTTCCCCTAGCTTCTTTCTTTCATATCCACTCAGATATTTTCCTCTATTTTATCTTTTCCAGTCTCTAAGTTCTGCTTCTCCGATCATCTCTCTCACAATACTCCTAAATTGTTCACCCTTTACCCATTCAGGATCACAAACCTTAATTCCAGATCTGTTCCATCTCATCTTAGGTTTACTCCTCTCATTTCAAAGTTCTCTAACAGTCTATATTGTTCAACACAGGCTTCCCCCTAAATCATTTTACAGTTTATCACATAGATTTTGTCAACTCCTCTAACCAGTATGTAATCAGGTGCTTATGCTTATCCAACTTTCGTAAACAGGCTTTCATACATACTCTTCAAAAACTAGCAATTTTTAATATATGCTTACCACCTTCATTTCTAAATCCAAATCCATGGCCCCAAATACCTCCTCATATCCATTATTTCTCTTACCCAGTTTGGCGTTCATGCCTAATAGCTTCTCTACCTCTTTCAATATCCTCGTAGTTTCCTGAAATTCTTGTCTTAATAACTCTTTCTATTGTTCTTGTCGACCTTTGTGAGTACCATTTGCTAGAATTATATTTGCTATCTGATCCTGTATTTTCATTGGAATCTTTAAAAGCCTATCATCTACTCTTTTTACTTCTACCACCTTTTACTTCTAGTTATTACATATCATGACATTAATTCCGTTTCTCCCTCTTATGCACCTTTGTAATAGACCTTATATGCATTACCCGTTTCTCTAGTTCTACTTCCTTTCCATTAAGTCTCCTGCACACACAGGCAAGCTATCATCCTCCTCCATCACATCCATGATCTCCATCTATCTTCCTGTTAGAGTACCCACATTTCAAATACTTTCTCAGATCTTTCATTCTGTCATATGGTTCTTTAATTGTACAGTAGGAATCATGTGGTATCCCTTATTTATTCACAATGCCAGCAGATGGATTCTGATACACATCAACTGCAGGAGACACCCTAACTGCATCCATATTTGTATTACATCAGGCATGGTTACTAATTCTTCAAGGCCTTGCTGTTATTAGGCACAGTTATTATTGGTTGGCCTAACCTTAGACTAAATTGTTCAAATGCAATGCAGCAGATGGCACAGTTATTGGTAGTGGGCTTAGCCTTTTTTCCAAAATGCAAACAGCAAGGCAGCATGTGTCCTTTTAGTCCCTTTCTGCAGGCTGCTTGCCTGGTTTACCAGATACCACGCTACTGCCGTCTTGGAATTATGAGTACTGAGATTATATTTTTTGCTTTCAAATATAAGTACTTAACACACTGGTGACCTTCTCCTACAACTTTTTCTAACATCAGAGAGAAGAGTCTTTCATAGAATTTATTGATATTAAGGGGAAATCTGCACTAAAAAATATAACTTTTATAATTTTATATAGGAAATAGTGTGAGAGATAAATTACACTATGCTGCAGATATAAACACTCTAAAGGACAGTTTTGGACAAATTAAACGAAAATCATAATTACAAGTCATTATTTACTGACTTATTTAAGGACTTTACATAATACATTTGAAAATTGGCTGTTTTGAAAAGATAGATTATAATTACAAATTAGTGGTTACATACGTACTAAACGACCTTACATTTGTATGTTAACAATTACAAACACAAAAGTCACTACAATTATGAGATGATAGTCACTATTATCCTGAGGGACCATATATTTGCGAGTTAACAGTTACAAATAAAAAAAAAATACATTAAGTTAGATGTTACTAGTTACTGACTTAATAAATACCGCGTGAAAGACAAACCCTGGTTTAATGATCAATATTGACGTTCTTCTTTGTTGTAGCGGGAGGCCTATTATCTTTGGAAGGGTAACAGATCAGATTTGATGTGGAATGACTATACTCAGCTAGGAGCTATTGCTCACAGAGTTTATGTAGTCTTAGGTTTTGGTCTAACAGTCCCTTTTTTCCTTAAACCAAACGGCTCTGTCCAAAAGAAAAGGCAACCCTTTTGGACAGTTGGTTGGAGGTTCTGAACAGTTTATTTTTTTTCCTTTGTTTGTTTTTTATAAAGACTACAATATTTTAGCGTCTAAGTTGTCGGTTAGATAGAAGAGGTTCCTTATGTGCTTGTTGGGGAATTGGTAAAGTTATTCAATTTGGTAAACGTGTTTCTGGGAGCTATAGCCAAGCTGATTACCGCCCAATTTTTATAACTTACATATTACCTAAACTTTTTGAATGCCTTTATGCAAAACGTATTAATATGTATGCAATATGGCTTTCAAAAAGACCTTGCTGCATGTGATACTCTTCTTAGAATCTCCACTGCTGAGCAGGTGTTATAATGACGACTAGTATTCTGATTTGACAAGTGGGTGTAGGTGGATCTTTTCTTAACATCAATGTTAAATTTTTTAGTTATATATTGCAAAGGGTAGTTGTTTATGGGCACTATAATGGGTAAAGGAATGTAATATTTTTGGTTCCCCAAGATAGAGTTTTCGCCCCATTAATTTCTTTGCTATATACACATATGTGGTTTGGCTTACAGATCTCACTCATTGCATTCGCAGAGGATTCTACTCTCTTCACCTAAATTCCATGTACTGAACGTATATCCTAGGTTGGCGACCCCCTTTATAGAGATGTTACTAAAATTAGTGTCTGCCGCCAAGTATGGGACATGAAATTAAACCATAACAAAATTCAAAGTAATATTGTAAGTAGGTCGAGGACACCGGCTCCTCAGTGTCCCGATCTCTGAATGATAATATTTCTTTAATTCTATACAACACCTTTGAAATTTTAGGTGTGATTTTTTATTGCAAATTTACTTTTGAGTAGCCCCTATAGTCTGTACATCCTTCAATTGTCAAAGAAAAATCGTTTATTGAGAGTTTTTCTTTTATAAAGAAATTGTAGTCTATTAAGTAGTTACAAACTTACTCAATGACCTTGAATTTACATAGTGCGTTTACGGACATGTAAGAGAATATGACATTTACAAATTCACATAGAAGATATTAAAACTACAAATATACCAAAATATATGATGATATGATCTATGACTGCCCAGTGGCAGTAGTAGCACCAAATAGGCGCCTAATCCTATCTCATTGGCCAGTCATATCTCATGTCCCTGGATAGCATTGTATATTTAAAATATAAACGTCCTTTTATATATTCATATGTTTAACTTGTAAATATAATGCATTTTTGTATGTTAATAATTACTAATTTGTAATTTTAATTTCCATTTTATTTGTTTGTAATTATAGAATTGTATATTTATGGTTCCTTAGTAATATAATAACTAATAACTTTTAATTAAGAGTCGTTTATCTATTTTCATCTGTTAACTTAAAAATATATTGACTCTCAGTAGATTAGTGATAATTTATTTGTAATTGTAATCTTTTAATTTTCAATGTAACTGTTAAGTAGTGAATGTTTGTTCATATTAATTGATCATTTGTAAGAAATTGATCCACTCCAATAATTCATAAGAAAGATATACCATAAAATTCTGTTTTATATATGACAGTTTTGATAGTAGTTTTAATATTGGACATGAAATGTGCAAACTTGATACAATTATATACCAAAAAATGTGAAAACGTCATATTTTTTTTCCTTTAAATTAAACCAGATAAGATCATAGAATTGCCTACGATACTTCTCCACGGAGAATTTTCAGCGATTTTTAATGTATAAATGTTCAATTAACTTCATTTCTATGTCTTATAACTTTGATTTTAAAGATTGTGGTCAATTGGGTGTCTGCATCTTGTCTATTTGTGTTGTAACCATTGAATTTTACTAGTCATGAATCAAGTGTATTGTTATTTGTACTTCCAATTGCTTTATTTTATACTGGTTTTGATATTCATTGGAATTTGATGTTTTTTTTTTTTTTTTTTTTTTTTTTTTTTTTTTTTTTTTTTTTTTCTCTTGTGGGTGAATCACTGCCTGAAGTACACTTGATATTTGTAAGGTATAGGAGGTACTATAATATTCGTTGGTATGCACTAGACCAAAATGAAAGTACACATAAAAGACACAGGATAATGTCCTAGACCCTGAGCATATATGAATATGGTTAGCGGCTAAACCTCCTAACCAACTAAGCTCGGACTAAAGAAAGCCGGCAGATGGCTCACCAAAAGTTTCCATCCCTGCCTCACAAGAGCAGCAAGGTTGGGAATCGTAGTGTAACCTCTTTTCAGCTGTGAGAGAGGCTCGAACTTTAAACCGACGAATTGTGAGTCAGAGTCGTTGTCTACCAGGATGCCACATTATTATTATTATTATTATTATTATTATTTGCAAAGCTAAAATCCTAGTTGGAAAAACAGGATGCTATAAGCTCATAGGCCCCAACAGGGAAAATAGCCCAATGAGAAAAGGAAACAAAGAAAAATGAAAAACTCGAAGAACAATAACATTAAAATATTTTCCCATATAAACTATAATATATTTAACAAAAGAAGAGAAATAAATATAAGATATAATAGTTTGTCCGAGTTTACCTTCAAGCAAGATAATTCTAACCCAAGGCAGTGGAAGAACATGGTACAAAGGCTATGGCACTATTCAAGACCGGAGAACAATGGTTCGATTTTGGAGTGTCCTTCTCCTAGAAGAGCTGTTTAGGACTATAATGTAAATTCCTACTTCAAAAGCCTTTAAAGAATGCAAATAATGGGAAAGAAACCAATTCAGAAAATAATAAAGGAAAACTTGAATTTCTCTAAAGGTTTATATTTTCTAGCACTGAAACATTGTCTAGTCCTATCTAATTTTCCTGTCTTTTTATCTCTCTAGTCTTAGTCCATTTGCTGCAGAAGGACATTTCTATTTAAATTTAAATTTAAATATAAATTTAAATTTAAATTTAAATTTAAATTTAAATTTAAATTTAAATTTAAATTTAAATTTAAATTTAAATCTAAATTTAAACTTAAATTTAAATTGTAAATTGTACAATGCTATCACAAGTACTAAAAAAATGTTCTAGGTTATCTCTCAGATTTCTACAATCATGAAAACCCACTCCATTTCTTTTGTCATCTAAATCAAAATATATGGCCTATTTAACTTTACAGAAAATCCCCAGTTCTTCATATTTAACTTAATATTATCTTATCCCAATTTATTCCTTCAGCTCCTCTAGTAACACAGCAAGAAGCTGTAGAAATTGACATTGTTCAGTTTTACACATAACATATTTCTATTAATAGAATCTTAGGGGGAACTGCAAAAGATAGTTGGCTATTTAAATATTGGGGGTAGAAATATACATCAGAAAATTGATATAAATTAAAGAAATATAATGTTTGATGAAAATACAGAGATATTAAATAAATGCTATGAACGAATCTGTGGATTGTTAATGTTAGGACAGATAATAAGTGATTCCCAAGGACATGAGGCTGATATTAAATGTATGATAAGCTTAGGA
>NC_090745.1:69699409-69709409 GCF_036898095.1 Palaemon carinicauda
CGCAGTTAAATACCCAATATACCAATAACTACGTCGTATCTGACAAAAACAAAGTCATGCATGGGTAGCCAGATCATCTAGACACACTTTCCAACACTAAACAAGCAAAAGTTTTACGACACTATTTGGCAATATCTTACGGAAAAATGACTTGGCAAAAAAATGAAAAAAAATGAAAAAGGGGCAATCGCGGTAAAATGGTCCTCGTGGTGATGAACGACATTTTAACTAAAAAAAAAATCATGCACATGGTAGCCAAACAATCCACCAAGACTTTCCACAACTGATAACCTATACAAGTTGCACCATTCTACGACAATTTCATAATACGTAATAACTTTGATAATTATGCAAACTACCTTAGAAGGGTAAACTCGGTCGCGAACGACCCCGACTCGTCTCAGAAATCGGGGAAGGAGTACAGCTACAGCAATGCACATCTGGACACTACTAGAGCGTGTAGGCGAGACACCTCCTGCAGGTCGATCACCCACAAATTCAGTCACGGGGCTGAGTCACGTGAGAAAAACCTGTTTTTTTTTTACGCTCGGGGTCGCGAACGACCCACCGTACCTATCCAGGGTTAAACAACACATACTCAATGTGTGCTTATAAAAGTAGCATACTTATAAATGGTGGCAGCGGTTAAACTCTACGAATCATATAAAGATCTTCAAGTAACTATAAAATTAAACTCTAAGAATTAGAGAAAGATCTTCAAGACTTCAAAATAAAAGCTGTAAAACCAGAGAAAGATCTTCAAGAACTCAATGTTATCTATATGTATCTACAATTTTGACTAAGTAATATAGTCCATCGAAATATTTATCATATAATGAATGTTATGAATATAAACCGATGAACTGGATCTTCAATCAACATCCTAGGAAACCCAAGGACTGACGTACAACGTTTGCAAAACATATCCAGGAAGCACTACATTCAACAAGAAACTCGAACGATACATCGCTAACAAAACATCAAGAGAGAGAGAGAGGATGTGTCGACATCACACAGAACCATATATAAGCTAAATACAAATTTTTGAATTCATTCCAGTTTAGGCAGTGAAGTGTAGTTATCACGAGTCGTTAGTCGATTATTACTGGGGTGAGTGATTTGCTATTCTTTTATTTCCTTTCATTAAAGGAAACTGTGTTCAACTCCGAATTCTCATCTAGAATTTTTTCTCTCTTTGTGCTAATTCCTTTTTCTTTCAGAAATTCTCGGGAAATGTCTTGGGATTAGTAACATTGTTTGGGGAATTTTATTATACATATGCGTTTACGCAGTGGACGTCTGTACTCATATAGATATTTTGATAGAATTGCAAGGGGTCGAAGAGATAGGAAAAGAAATACAGCAGTCATGACTCCCCCTGTGAGCCCTACCCCTGGACCTAGTGGCGTAGGCCAGACTAATCCTCCTCCAATTGTGACGCTTGTAAATGCCAGGTCAGCAATCCTTCCTTTTCAGGGTCGGGTCAATGGGTTCTTGCCACAAAATGTGGAGTCATGGATTTCATCCGTCGATGCCCATTTAAATGCCAAACAAATCATAGACCCTTTTGTACAATTACAAGAAGCTAAAAGTTTTATAGATTTTTCTAAGGGGGATGCGAGTGCGTATTTAAGAGGTGTTTCATTTCAAGAAGCAGTTACCTGGGATGATTTCAAAGTTAGGTTACGCGCGGTCTATGGGGGTGAGGAAGCCTTGGATGTAGTATTAACGTTACGAAATACACTTAATCATGCCACTATGAATCGGCTTAATGTTATTGAGAGAGCAGCTCTCATAGCTGATAGGCTTAATGAATATCAAGACATTTTAGGTAATTCCACTTGGGTTACTAGAGATAACATCTCCGTGAAAATTTTTTTACGATTAATGTATTTAACTTGCATGACACTTATGTTGCCTGAAGCTTTAGTGCGGTGTTTTGATAAAAAGTTAACGCCTGCAAGTACGGAATTGGATGTATATAAACAGATAAAGAAACACATGTCCAAGTGTCCAGATCTCGATCCCGTGTTAACTCAAGTTTTTGCAAAGAATGAAACAAAGCCACAAACAGTGAACATAGTTCGTAGTCAAGTAGCGGGAATGACGTGTTATAATTGCAAACGTCAAGGTCACTTAAGCGCAGACTGCAGAACGAAATTCTGCTCGATTCACAACAGTGCATCTCATTCATACAGTCAATGTTACTCGCGTAAGACACAACAGAATCCCAGAAATACACAGTCAATTCCACAGTCAGTTCCATATGGAAATGAAAAGAAAAATCCCCATTTTAACAATAAGAAGAAACAACCAAATGTCAATGTCCAAAGCAAACAAACACTTCTTCGAATATCGCTGAGCCTGGGTCGTCAAACCAGACCTCGCAAGGTCAGACTAATTTTCAGAATGTGCAGAGCAAAGCAAATACCACATAGTTAACTCCAGAGGGGAAGAGAGTGATGTTGGGTCAAGGTCATTCATGTCAACATCAATAGTATTGAATAATCAATTTAATGTTTTATCAGATAATTGTGAGACAATAAATTTTCCTATGAAACACACGGCCGAATTAAGTAAAACAGTGCGTGCTCCCGTAGATTTGCAATGAATTCATACAATAATAAGCCAAAATGAGTTACGACCAACCTTAAATGCTGTAAATTTAGAACACATATCCTTTACGTTATTTTTTGACTCTGGTAGTCCACATAATATCATGGATTTGAAGACACATCATTTGTTGTTTTCAAACTTTCTGATTGAAAAATCCGGAATTAGACTCTCGGGTATAGGAAATAATGAATTAAATGTCATAGGCATAACTCAAGTTCAGTTCAAAGTCGGTAAACGCACGTTTGCCGATACATTTGTTGTTGTAAAAAACATTAATATGTATCCAGCTGTAATTATAGGATACCCATCTATGGGAAATCAAAACATTATCTTAGCCCCTGCCAAGCATGGCATGTATATCAAAGGGAAATTCTATAAGTCTTCTAATACCTTAAAATCAGTTTTGGATAAAAAGGAGACGACAAATGTAACCGTAACGTACGTTGAAGAACCAATAACTTGTCTCACTAATAAAGAAATAATATACGCGACCCAGCAAAATTCTCGTTCACCCGTAATATCATCTTGCACGCAATCTATCGAACCAAATGTACCTTCGAATTTAATAGTGCAAATAAAGAAAACATTACCGGGATCTGAAATATTAATCCTTTCCGACACTTTGAAAACTAACGGATTGTCTGTCACACAAGCTATTTATACAGAAGGCTCACATCAACAATGTAATATTGAAGTCTGTAATCATTTAAATAACACTTTAGTAATTAAACAAAAATCAACATATCTTGGATGTAGAAGTTTATAAACATCGTATTCTTACCGTTGCTGAGATCAATCACTCTCAATCAGTTGCGGATGAATTCCTTTTGCGATCTATTAAAAATAAAATCAATAAAGACATTCAAGACGAAGAAATTCAGCAGAAAATTTTTGGACTTTTAACTAAATATCATGATGTTTTTTTCCACTACGGATGGATCCTTAGGAAAAACAGATGTGATCGAGCACCTATTAAGGTTAAAGGACAAGCAGAAAATTATCTATGTACGCTCGTACAGACTCCCTATGAAATTCCAGAATGAAATAAATGATGAAGTAGGTAAAATGCTAGAAGAAGGAGTCATTAGGAAATCAAAGAGCCCTTATAATTTTCCTTTAATAGTTGTACCGAAAAAAGATCGAACATGGCGTATCTGCATCGACTTTCGTCGTCTAAACGAGGAGACGATCCCTGATCGATTCCCAGTGCCATGTACTGACGATATTTTGTCTTTGTTAGGTCAGAATAAATATTTTACCAGTTTGGACTTACTTAAAGGCTTTCACCAGATATCATTAGAAGAAGATAGTATCCCATACACAGCCTTCAGCACAGCCAGGGGACATTATGAATTTTTACGGATGCCTTTTGGTTTACGTTGTGCTCATATAACATTTACAAGAATGATTAACATAGTGTTCGGAGACTTGTTAGGGGATATATTGCATGCCTATATGGATGATCTTGTAATCTTTTCCAACACCATAGAAGAACATCTACGTAAGTTAGAACTAGTACTACAGAGATTAAGACAACATAACTTAAGGGTAAAGATTAGTAAGTGTGAATTTTTCAAAACAGAATTAATATATTTGGGTTTCATGGTGTCAAGCCAAGGTCTTAAAGTAGTCCATGATAAGGTGTCGGCTATACGTAATTTTCCCATACCTACTAATGTCAAGGGAATACAGCAATTTCTGGGTTGTAGTGGATATTACAGGCATTTTATACGCAACTATTCAATAATAGCCGCTCCTTTAACTGATCTTACGAAGAAGGGCGTAGATTTCACATGGTCTGAGCAACATCAACAGGCGTTTAATACCTTGAAAGATGAACTGTGTAGTTCTCCTATCTTAAAATTTCCTGACTTCGGTAAGGAATTCTTCATTGCAACAGACGCCTCAGACTTAGGAGTAGGAGGGGTATTGCTTCAGCAATATGATAAACAATTTTTTCCGATAGCTTTCTATTCTCGAAAATTGAGAACTTCAGAAAGTAAGTATGCAGTAATAGACAAGGAAGGGCTAGCTATTGTTAATTCACTAATGCATTTTAAGTTCATAATTTACGGTTATCCCGTTAAGGTTCTTACTGACCATAAACCACTAACAGAGTTCTTTAACCCTGGATAGGTACGCTCCTTGGACACCCCTTTAAGGGTATACTCGGACGCGCGCAACCACGACGCCAGAAAAAATTCTTGAAAAATCAGTTTTTGCAGTAACCTCCTTTTTTCTTTTGCCAAAAAAAACTTCAATGAATGCTTAAAACAACTGTAAAGACAAATGCTACTCATCTGCAGAAAAACTATTTATTATAAATATTTTAGAAAATTAAGTAAAAAAAAAAGACCTTACATAAAAATTCATAAAAATAAAGTTTATACATATATACACAAATCCTTTTAGGAATTGATTCTTGAATGTTTAGGACACATCTTGATGAATTTTGTATGAAGTCAGACCCATGGAGGTGAAGATCTGAAATGAGAAAAAAAGGGTAACTTTTTTTGGCCAAAAAAATTTGTCCAAATTTCATGAATTTTTTTGGGTACCCAAATGAAATAGGAGGTGGCTAATTTTTTTAGGGAATAAACATATGTTATCCTAAAATAAAAATATGTAAAAAAATCTTCATTATTTTGTGAATTACATTTATATCAGGGGCCATATCTAAAGGTAATTTTTTGAGTACTTAGAAATTTCGTAAAAAAATACATATATTTAATATATAATATGATATTTATGCAGGTAAAAATATACCAAAATATCACAAATTCTATAGGGAACAAGAATATATATAGATAGGGCAACTTACGCTTCGGATATGTCCACAAAATGGCCGCCAACCACACTGATTCAGACTCCCTAATCTGCCACTTGAAATGTAGGAAGGGTATGTCAACTTCAAGGTGTTATTTACTAATCTAATTACTCTTGGATATGCATAAAAATTGTATGGTGGGTTGCTGGATAATTGTCGATTATTTTACGACTATAAAATTAAAATTCTGACCCAAAATAATGTTTTTGAAGGGAAATAAAATCGAAAAAAAAATGTAAAACAATATAATATTTTAGCTAAAAAAATTTGATGATATTCAATCAAAAAAGAAGTAAACAAAATTTTCCGACAAATAAACATCTAGATGAATCATTACTCTGTGATAGTTCCTTAGTACGTAGTAATTTTGAAAGAAATGGGAAAAAACGAAAAAATGGCAATCACCGGAAAATCGAACACATACCTATATATACGCCATATCTGGCTAAAAAAAAGAATAGGCATGGGTAGCCAGATCATTTAGAAACACTTTCCAACACTATAAAAATATAAGTTTTGCGACACTAATTGCCAATTCCTCACGGTAACATGACTAAGCAAAAAAATGCAAAACAAATAAAAAGGGGCACTCTCGGAAAAATGGCTAACATTCTAATATACGGCATTTCAGAAAAAAAAAAATATTCAGCCACGTGCTAGGCAAACCATCAAGGCACATTTTCCGACAAATAAACATCTAAATGAATTATTACTCTGTGATAGTTCCTTAGTACGTAGTAATTTTGAAAGAAATGGGAAAAAACGAAAAAATGGCAATCACAAGAAAATCGAACACATACCTATATATACGCTATATCTGGCTAAAAAAAAATAGGCATGGGTAGCCAGATCATCTAGAAACACATTCCAACACTATAAAAATATAAGTTTTGCGACACTACTTGCCAATTCCTTACGGTAACATGACTAAGCAAAAAAATGCAAAACAAATAAAAAGGGGCACTTGCAGTAAAAGGCCCAACATTCTAATATACGGCATCTCAGATAAAAAAAAAAGACATGCACGTGTTAGCCCAACCATCAAGGCACACTTTCTAACACATAAACATGAAAAAAAATCAATAATATACGGCAATTCCTTACTACGTAGTAAATTTTTACAAATATTGAAAAAAAAAACAGAAATTGGCAACCGCAGTTAAATACCCAATATACCAATAACTACGTCGTATCTGACAAAAACAAAGTCACGCATGGGTAGCCAGATCATCTAAACACACTTTCCAACACTAAAAAAGCAAAAGTTTTACGACACTATTTGGCAATATCTTACGGAAAAATGACTTGGCAAAAAAATTAAAAAAAATTAAAAAGGGGCACTTGCGGTAAAAGGCCCAACATTCTATTATACGGGATCTCAGATAAAAAAAAAAAGACATGCACGTGTTAGCCCAACCATCAAGGCACACTTTCTAACACATAAACATGAAAAAAAATCAATAATATACGACAATTCCTTACTACGTAGTAAATTTTTACAAATATTGAAAAAAAACAGAAATTGGCAACCGCAGTTAAATACCCAATATACCAATAACTACGTCGTATCTGACAAAAACAAAGTCACGCATGGGTAGCCAGATCATCTAGACACACTTCCCAACACTAAAAAAGCAAAAGTTTTACGACACTATTTGGCAATATCTTACAGAAAAATGACTTGGCAAAAAAATGAAAAAAAAATGAAAAAGGGGCACTCGCGGTAAAATGGTCCTCGTGGTGATGAACGACATTTTAACTAAAAAAAAAATCATGCACATGGTAGCCAAACAATCCACCAAGACCTTCCACAACTGATAACCTATACAAGTTGCACCATTCTACGACAATTTCATAATACGTAATAACTTTGATAATTATGCAAATTACCTTAGAAGGGTAAACTCGGTCGTGCTCGACCCCGACACGTCTCAGAAATCGGGGAAGGAGTACAGCTACAGCAATGCACATCTGGACACTACTAGAGCGTGTAGGCGAGACACCTACTGCAGGTCGATCACTCACAAATTCAGTCACGGGGGTGAGTCACATGAGAAAAACCTCTTTTTTTTTGACGCTCGGGGTCGCGGACGACCCACCGTACCGTTCCAGGGTTAAAGGCTTCAACCACAGCCCTAAAGAAACTCGGTGGCATTTGATCATTCAAGATTTTGGCGCAAGAATCGGGTATTTACCTGGGAAAGCAAATATCATTGCGGATGCATTATCATGCAACCCCGTGTCATCTTGTACGGAGCCTTAGCTGAATTAATAGATATATCAACATCCATGCCTATTGTTAAAACGATATCTGAACAAGAAGATTTAGGCTGGAGCACTGAATTGTTACAGGCTGAGCAAAGAAAAGATCAGAAAATAGAAACAATTATAAATGCTTTGAAAGGCAATCATAAGGAAAAGGAATATATAAAGTATAAGCAACAGAATTATATAATCAAAGATAATATTCTGTGTAGGACTGTGACAAGGAAAACCCGTAATACACCACATGTAACTAACGACCAGGTAGTATTACCAATCTCACTTATTTCCACTGTCCTGAATTGGTTGCATTCAAATCCATTACATGGACACCCGGGGTTCTCATTAATGTCACAGAAAGCCAAATCATTGTTTTATTGGCATACGATGCTTACAGATATAAAAAGACACATAGCTAATTGTCGCACATGTCAGGAAAACAAAGGGTATACGAAAACACCTGTCAGCCTAGGAGCTTATCCTATGCCCAATCAACCCTTTGAAAGAATACATTTAGATTTGTTAACAGGATCTTACGAGTCAGACAGAGGAAATAAGCACCTCTTAGTAATTATAGATGCTTTAACTCGATATACAGAACTAATAGCGCTTAAAACTAAAACTGCGATTGAATGCGCTAGGAAGTTTTACGAGTGTTACATTTGTAAACATGGAATTCCACACATGATAATCTCAGACTCGGGTGGTGAATTTAATAATCACTTTCTTACCTCATTGTGTGAATTCCTCAGCATAAGGAAAATAAATACCATGATATATCACCCAGAGTCGAATGGGCTAGTGGAAAGAGCAAATAGGAAAATTTTGAATATATTAAGAGTAACACTAGGGGGATCAGACCCCAACTGGGATATTGCAATACCGGCGGCACTGAGTACTCTGAATCATTCATATCATATATCAATTAAAATGTCACCGCAAGAAGCATTGTATGGTACCCCAGTTAGAACGCCTTTCCATGTATTAACGCCTACAATTAATCTATCAAATCCTTTAAAAGAATGTATAAATGCAAGTATAAGTCGATATGATATCCTTCAAAAGAATTTAGAAGAATCACAAATCATAATGAAAAGGAATCATGATAAAACAGCGAAACCAACTAAAACATATACCGTGGGTGATAACGTGTATATTCAAATCAATGTACGCATAGGACTCAATTATAAACTAACACCTAAGTTTGAGGGCCCATTTAACATTTTGGAAACATTAACGGCCAATAGGTTTAGAGTTGAAAACGTATCCCAACCCACGGATGAGAGAATAGTACCATTGGCTCACATAAGAAATTAAAAAGAAAAGAGAGGGAAAGAAGTGAGGGAAATTTTTTTTTTGTTTTATGTGATTAAAAGTTTTCTTCTTAATACAGGGGTAATTACATATATTTTTCTCGTTACGGGTTTCCAAGATGAATATTTTGTTGTTGGGAGTGATATTGTTCGCTCAGACATTTTTCTCGTGTGGGATGAGCTCTAAAACTAAAAGTATAAATTTTAGATATGGCACTATAGTTGAAAGACAAGAAGACGTTTTTATTACATCAAGCAACGTAGTTGTAGAAGTGAATATGCAAGCAATTTTTCTTCAAGAGAATGATGTCACTAGCTTAAGAACCGCCATTTCAAGGTTTTCTGCCTCATTGGATGAGTTGCATAGAACACATTTTCATTTGACTACAGAGAGTTTGCTTGGATCAACATTAAAAGTTGCAGAGATGCTATCTGATGACTTGAAAAATAAGACTTACAAGACAGGATCTTTGGCTTATGACCTTTTGATGTGGACTGTAGGACACGAACATAAAGAAAGACGAAATCCGTTTATTTATGCTGCATTAAACATCTTTGGGTCTATTGCAAGTTTAGATTTAGGAATTTCCAATCGTCTTAAAATTAGTAATCAAAATAAGAAAATTGAGTTCTTGACTCATGAAGATGAATTGATTATGTCAGAACTAAGGAATCAGTTAGCTTCAATCAATAAAATTATGGATTTAGTAAATGAACATTCAAATAATATCATTCAGATTATGGAAGTACAGGATTTGTTGGCAACGTTAACGTATTATGATTCAAGGATAGATCACATACATAACAGAATTGTACATTTCATTGAGAAATCCAAGGATTATGTAGAAGCTATCACGTTAGCAACTAAAGGTGTACTGTCGCCCCATTTGTTGCCTATAAATTACTTAAAGTTAATTCTTGAGAACGGAAGGGATAAACTAGGCTATGTTCCTTTCTTAGGCGAACGTAGGTTAGAATTTTA
>NC_090745.1:69714409-69716909 GCF_036898095.1 Palaemon carinicauda
AAAATTATTTGTCTCACAGTGCTTGTTGGGAGATGTTGTCAATTAAAGCAATATGTTCTTAATAATCATAGTCGTCATATGCTCAACTCCCTATAAGTTCCATGTTTATATAGTTTTCTGGTCAAAATTAAATCAATGTTATATCGTTTTAACAGTTTCATTCGAATTCTTTCGATTTTATTTCTATCAAATCACATACATTTTATCAAATTCTTGCACTATAAAATACTTTGTTTTAATATATCTATATATTTTTTTTTCATCTCTTTCGTACATTATCGACCTGGCTTGGCCATCTGACACTAGCTTACAAACAACGACCAGAGCTAGAGTAGCTCCTCAATGTCACAAGGAATTTTCTGTATGACTTTTTCATTTAGAATATATATTCAAAACAGGTCAAATGATTGAATCCTTACCACCTTATTCATAATCAGATGTTGTATCGGAATGACAAGCTCATATTTCAGTGTATCTACAGACTTAATATAAAAGCAAACTGTGTATAATGCTTACTGTCATTTTGGTTTGTCAATGAAAAACGAGGAGATATGCCACCAAATATGCCACCAAAGAACAACCTATCCAATTAAAATGATGGAATTCTTTTGTAGTGCTCACTTAAGTACCCATCGAGACAAATCCAATGCTCCTTGAACTAAACGTCTCACTACGGTACATCTAGGAAAATTCAAAATGGTCTCTACACGATTGATGAAACATGAACTAAATGAGAAGACCTTACGATAATTTTCTTTTCTATGCCAGTTCTAACATTTGAAGAATATAACTGTGCCTAAGATTGCGAGTGAGCCAGTAGCAGTGACCCAGCAAGCTATATACCCAGTAAGCAGACATTAGGAAATTGATTTTCAAATGTAATGTTAGGTATTCTTACCTGCATGAATATTCCCCGTGTATGGTGTATATCTTTCTGAGTCACCAAAGAAGAAAAAAAACTTGCCCATTCCAGATATGACAAATAATTTAGGATTGGCGTCTATTCATCCATACTCACAGCACTTCGTTCCGAAAGTTGTTTCTTCATCGAATTCTACATCACTAACTATCTACAGGACTTTATACACTAGAGAGTGAAGATGTTAATATGGTTCAAGGAAATTTTTAGTTACTCAACGGCCTCATATTTCAAATTGAGGTCCCTGTTCCCTGGCATTAAATGATCACCGTTGTCAGGACAAGTATAGTCCGCTATGTTCACGTAAGATGCATTTATGACAGTATTTGGTAAGTTGAGTTATCATTGGTGAAGAGTGTCGCCATATTATTGATGTCATCCGCTTTTTGTTTTATAAAATTATCCATTTTTTATTCATGTAACATTGATCGTTTGTAAAATTTACAAAATAATAATAATAATAATAATTAAAATAATAATAATAATAATAATAATATGATGGGTCTTGAACCTCAAAAACTAGTGTTAATAACTTTCCGTGGAAATTAATTCAGGTTAGTAAGAGGTTATTTTTATCCCAGATCACATCCCCCGCATCACCTAACGACATGCGTCCCACGATATATGTACCATATATGACTATGTTACACCAAATACAGTACATTTTCAGAATCCATAATATCTATGCAGAATATACTACAATTCCAGGAGAAATATTGAATCATTTGAGCGGGCAGAGACTACTACATTGGATCTCTCTCTGGTTACGGCTATTTTTCCTTTGCCTACATAAACACTGAATGATCTGGCCTGTTCTTTCCTCATTCTCTTCGTTCGCCATATACCTGCAACACTGAGATAACCAAACAATTCTTCTTCGTTCAAGGTGTCAACTACTGGTATATAGTTGTACAGAGGCTACTTTCCTCTTGGTAAGGTTAGAAGAGACTCTTAGGCTATGGTAAGCAACTCTTTTAGGAGAAGGATAATAATAATAATAATAATAGTAATAATAATAAATAATAATAATAATAATAATAATAATAATAATAATAATAATAATAATAATAATAATAATAATAATAATAATAATAATAATAATAATATAGAGGAGCAGGAGAATACCTGATATTGAAAGAATAACTACAAAGGTGTTATATATTTATTCTGTGCAAATGTATCTGTCAGTGTAAATGGATAAACATGAAACAAAATGTACATGAACCAGTTTCTTCCCCTATAATAATAATTATCTCTATCAATATTTAAAATTTTTCCTCTTCTCATTAAAATCATGAGTTTTTTGTTAGTTATATGAAGGCTCAAAACTAAAGAAAAACATTGGTCAAAGTACATAAGTCATATGAAGAATTATATCGTGAAGGAAGAGTACGTTGCTTTACTTAATGCAACCTAAATGAAACAGGAAATATTTTACAGTTCGAGGGAGTAACCAGAAAAATTATCAGCAGCCATCCAGCGGTATATTTCAACCCCACTTTCATGTATATTTCATTCCGAATGTAGAAACAATCTAAAAATAAATTGATTGGTTCATCATTATTTTTTTTGTAATAAACT
>NC_090745.1:69726909-69739409 GCF_036898095.1 Palaemon carinicauda
TATATATATATATATATATATATATATATGTATGTATGTATAGATATATGTATATATACACACACCCGCACACACACACACATATATAAATATATCTATATATATATATATATATAAATATATCTATCTATTTATCTATCTATCTATCTATCTATATATATACATATATATATATATATATATATATATATATATATATATATATATATATATATATATATATTGTGTGCCGACGATTCCGCGCAGGACGGTATATATTCCCTTTTCTGGAATAGAGTTGTTTATAAACTATTGCAAAATAAGACAGAGGATTCATATGAAAAGGCATTAAGAACTATTTTGAATCTATACCCGGATCTGACGCCAGCCACTATGCTATGTGATTTTGAAAAGACTTTCCATAATGCATTTGCAAGAGTTTTTGTAGGAACGCAAATAAGCGGTTGTTTTTTCCACCTTGCTCGGTGTATATGGAGAAAAATACAGGCATTGAATGTTACCCAGATTTATGTAAGTGACGAACATATTCGTCGACACTGTAAGATGTTGGTGGCCTTAGCTTTTGTGCCTGCTGACGATGTTTGTAATGTGTTTGAATCATTGCAAGATGTTATGCCTCCGGAATTGGAAGCGTTAACAAATTATTTCGAGGACACATGGATTGGTCGTCCATTCCGTCGTCGTAGAAGATATGCGGTTTTTAAACCCGAGTTATGGACTGTTTTTGATCGAGTTCAGGGCGACCTACCTAAGACCAATAGTTCATTAGAAGGGTGGCACCGAAGTCTTCAGTTAACATTGGGTCATAACCATCCAACCTATTATAAGTTTGTCGAGTTTCTTAAACTAGAGCAAGATGGCATAGAAAAAAAGGATACTGAGAATAAGAGCTGGATACGACGATGCTAGAAAAAAACAAAATACCAAAGGACAGCTAAGGCAATAAAACGCTTGTTAATGAGTATGGAAGTCGATTTGATAAGTTGGAATAGTTACAAAATATACAAATTATAAGCTACTTCATTGAATTGCAGAAACAAATAAATTCATTTCTTTTTACTTATACTGTATGTATTATGTTTAATATGTAAATTTAATAAATCTTTTATATCCCTTTTTATATATTATCAATAAAGTGTTAAAACTTTTTGCTGAATTTCCTTGTAGTTGCTTCCTTGTGCTGACTTGTTACTGTGCTGAATTGTTCTTATGCTGAATCGTCATTCACTGAATCGTATGTGCCTTTTGGCGCCGAATTGTCCTTGTGCTGATTTGTCCTAGTGTTGAATTGTCATGCGCTGAATTGATTCTAAGCTGAATTATCATTCGCTGAATTGGCAGCGCTGAATTGTCTGCGCTGAATTATCCAGTGTAGAATTGTCGGTGTACCATATATATATATATATATATATATATATATATATATATATATATATATATATATATATATATATATATATATATATACACACACACACACACATATATATATATATATATATATATATATATATATATATATATATATATATATATATATATGTGTGTGTGTGTGTGTGTGTGTATACATTCAGGAAGAACAAATAGAGTGGAAAATAAGGGGTAGAGATGATGACACTAAGAGCAGAAAAGGCATCATCCGAGTGGAGAGCTATAAATAGTAGATTGTCACTAGCAAATTTATAATTAAACCAGTACAACATGAGTATTATAATTTGCTATACGTCAACAAATGGTTTTCTTGAAGAGAGGAAAATTGAATACTAGGAAGAACTGCAGTGTAATAGATGAGATATTAGAGAGAGATATGAAAATTGTTATTGGTAACTTCAATGCTGAAGTCGGAAGAAATAGTCAAGGGATAGAAAATGTGATGGGTGTCAAGTGTATTGAGGAAGTTGAAAAGGAAAATGGAGCATATTTCATAAGTTTCTGTTCAGCAAACAGTCTTGTCATTGGAGATACTCTTTTTCAGTAAAATGACATCCAGATATATACATGGACTTCACCGTGCGCCATTTACAAAGATCAAATAGATCACATTAACAATAATAAAGAGAAAAGGAGGATTCTGAAAAGCAATAAATGTAAGAAACTATAGAGGTGTATATATTAGTACTGATCACCAGCTCCCTATTGCCACACTGAAAATAAAACTGAAATCATCCAATAGAAAGGTAGATAGACTACCAAGGTTTGATACAACTAAGGTTTTAGAAGAGCACAAAGAAACAATTGCAATTGAATGTAGAATTCAATTTACAGACTTAGAGACTTTAACAGACTTTGAAAATACAAATAATGAAGAATAGTATGATAATAAGATCTTATGTCAGTCAGTTGGTAATTTTGGAACACTCAGTTATAAGGTGAAAGCCATGGATACATTAAATAATACTTGGGATGATATAAAAAGGGGTCAAAGACAGAAATTGATTGTTGAAAGTTCTCGAGGAAGTAATGGAAATTACAAGTTAGAGCCTGCTAACTATTCAAGTATTGATAGTGATGTCAAAATATAAACCAGGAATGACTGGAAAAAATAGATAGCCGGTAAAGAAGTTGAGGCCGACAAAGCTATAAATTTGGTGAGTGATTATGGTGCATTACTTGCTCATGGAGTTATTATTATGAAATTTTGATTAGGAAAAAGAAGAAGACGCATATATCCATCATAAACAAAGATGGATCACTTATAACAACAAAAGATGAAGAAAGACAACCTTAGATGGAACTATTTAGTGAGGTTATGAATAGGAAATACGAAGAAAATTATTTGATTGATATACCTGAAAGCTGATGAAGACCTTAATGTGCCCATGAATGAATTCAGTGTCTTTGAAGTCGAAGCTATCATTTAAAAACTTAAGAGATGGAAAGCCCCTGGATAATATGAAATAACTGACGATATGATGCTGGCCAAAAATGAAGTGACTCTAAGAATACTTATAAGATTATTTTGTGGAATGTGGCTTGAATAAGAAAAACCCGATGAATGTGAGTTAGGAACGTTGGTGAAAATGGCAAATGACTGATTGCAGTAATGGCAGAGGCCTAACGCTTACGTCAGTTTGTATGAAAATATATGATATGCTTATTGTAAAGAGACTGGAGAGAAGGATTGATGAAAAGCTGAGAGCTAAAAAAGATAAATTTCGAAAAGTTAGAAGTAGCACTGACCAAATTTTCATTTTAAGACAAGTTGTACAGCAATGTGTAGAATATCGATATCCACTTTTGATGGCATTTGTGGACTATGAAAAAGCCTTTGATAGTGTGCACATGGTGTTTTCGAAGACAGTCCTTCGTTATTATGGAGTTCCTATAGAATATGTGAATTAGATTAAGTCTGTTCATGAGCATAACAAGGGCATAATTAATTTTAATGGAGTCCTATCATAGGAACTTTCAGTAAACAGCAGAGCAATCCAGGGGATTGTGTTATTACTTATCTTGTTTATCCCCCTAATGGATTTTGTAATGCATAGAACAGATGAAATTGTGGAGACGGATTGGACTGGACTAGTAACAGGAAATCTGTGGACTTAGAGTATGCTGATAATGTTGTCTTTATTAGCAAAATAAAACAGGACTTGCAAAGCTTGCTTACCAGAGTGAATGAAATATAACATTAGGTCAGGCTCAAGATAAATAAAAAAAAAAAAACACAATGATGACGGCAACGCCATATGGAATGTTAGATGAAATATCATTGGAAGAAAAAAGAATTAACTAGGTGGAATCATTTAAATATCTATGAACTAGGATTTCTAATACAGGGTATTTACAATTGGAGTTTAATAAAATATAGATGAGAAAATAAGACAATGGCTAGGTTATGTAAAATTTGAAAATCAAATCGGCCGAATTTACAAATAAAAATAAGGCTATATATCACTTTAGTGAGATTGCCGTTACACTATGGACATAAATCGTGGTTTGGCAGTAAAAGAATATTCACCAGATTATGAAGATTAAAAAAAAAAAAAAATAAAAAAAATAAAAGAATATTCAGAATTGAATGGCAGAAAAGGATTAGAAAGGAAACTATCAAAGAGATTACACAATAACTTTGAGTATGAGATCATGGTGAGGGGTAGATGGATATGGTTTGGGCATGCTCTTCGCAATACCAAAAAGAGATTAGTTAACTGGAGTCTATTAGCATTAGAAGAATTGGAAGGCCCAAGACTACATGGCTGTGGACTCTGATGCGTGAAGTAGGAGATGTTGAGGTGAAAAGTAATGATTTTAAATATAAGATCAAGATAAGGAGGCAAGGCGAAATTTAACTGAGGCCCTTTGCGCCAATAGGCATATGAGTAGATAATGATGTTGATGAATATATATATATATATATATATATATATATATATATATATATATATATGCATACACACATATATATATATATATATATATATATATATATATATATATATATATATATATATATATATATATATATAAACACACACACACACACACACATATATATATGTATATATATATATATATATATATATATATATATATATATATATATATATATATATATATATATATATATATATATATAGCCTATATATATAGAACTAAATAAATATGTGGTTTTGGAAAAATTCATTGTATATGTCATGTAGGGAACCATATCTGCAGCGATTGCTTCTGAAAAACAGCTAATATTGCATTTCGTGAAGGAAGTGCTTTACTTCAAAGAGAAATGTATCTATACCTTCACATGATATGCTGACTGATTCCTACACAAACACACAGACAAACACACTTACATACGAATATATAAATATATAAATATATAAATATATATATATATATATATATATATATATATATATATTCACTGTATATATATATATATATATATATATATATATATATATATATATATATATATATATATATATATATATATATATATATATATTTATATATATATATGCATATATATATATATATATATATATATATATATATATATATATATATATATATATATATATATATATATATATATATACACAAACACGAATATGGTTCTCCCTAAAGAAGTCGCTAGAAAAGGTTTTCAATTCTGTCTGGATTCATGTGATATGTAGAATGATATACTAACAGCCTACCTGAATGCAAGTACTACAAAGCTTTGAAATTCAAGATGGCCGCCAACGTATAAATAAGTGCAATTAGCCTCGTTAGTATTCACACTACGATGATAGATAAGATGTGTACACCTAGGTTTTCTCTGTAAAAGAATGTAATTTGAACAGTAAAATTGTCATCTTACAGTAAAATACAGAATTGTATCTAATAATGGGGTCTAATTTGCAGATATATCCTAATTTTACCAGATGATGTAAAATATCAATATTTAGAAAACAAACAATAAAATTTGAAAATAGTGTATTTAGTTGCTCCCATAGTCTTGAATGTCTAAATTTAATATGATAATCTGGCTACCTATTAAGTGAATACATATTTCCTTAGCATTGTTCATACAAAGGCTCCAATCGATACTTCTCATCTCTCTCTACCCTGAGTTTGACTTCAAATATGGTTAATCACAATTTTTTCTTTGGCATTGTCAACAGGCAGGTGTACTGTACATGGTAATCCATAACCCCGAAAACTACATTGCAATGATCGGCAGTCAGATTTGCAGTTACAATATGTTATATTTAACCGATTGTCTAGAGCTGCATTCATATCTGACATTAGTGATGTCAACTTAGAGTCCTTGATCATCCAACACGACTTCAACACATCCATGTCACTCTCTTTCGTAATCAACACCATTATCTGGTAATACGCTTTTGTAAAATTAAATTTGGTGGAAAACTCTATTGAAGGTAGATGTTCCGGTGCTACGAAACATATTGAGTACACAAATTTCTTGGACAGGGTACTATGGCGCAAAGATGTCAATAACTGCACCCTTCGTGCCAAATACCACAGCCATCACCTGGGCTCTAGTGTGTTCAATTACTTTTTGTTCTTGGTTTGGAAAGTGGAATTAATCAGGTCATGAATACAACACAAAAATACCCTTGACTGAATTTTGAAATGCAGCATGTTGCTATGGTACACTGTTGTGGCAGTTGATTTATCCGACCTGAAATAACGGTCACTGCTATCAGTCTGTGCATAATGAAGGAGTAGAAAGTAGTCTGTTTCTTTTCCAATCAACGTAGTGGTAAGGAATTGTATTTCTTCACTTGAAGCCCTAGTAATAGCTATGTCAGAATCCCCATGTGAGTAGATGACAATACATCATCTTATCCTAAGTTTGCCAGAAATCAGATAAATTAGGGCTTGCTTGTTGATATCCCTCGACAAAAACTTTTCCTTCCTGCTAGAGAACAGTCTCTAATGTAACACTAACAACAGGGTAAACTTTCTGCCTTGAACGCCCTTGATGAGTGTTGTCCTTGATTTAAGGACTTCCATTACAGCCATCATAAACTACTGCTGCCACCCTATATTTTCGAATGGTTAAATCAGTATATGACTCTGCTATTGCGGTGTAGCTATTTTTCTTCTTCTGTGGTACTCAATGTAATAAGAACCCTCCATCAAGGACGTAGTGGTCTGTCTGAGAGGCAGATTGAGGTGGATCTATACTCATCTACTTCAAATGGTCTGAGATACCGTGAGTATGCTGTGGTTTATGTGACTTACGAATTTCATTTCTAATCTCAATATGAGCTGGAGGGAATGGGCTAAGCTCATATCCTAAAACATCTTCCAGTAACAGCTCACCAGTTTTTGCCACTAGCAATAATATTTGAAACAATAGGGCAGATCAATACTTTGATCTGGTGCAACGTTGATTGCAGAAACATCACCAAGCAATCAAGCGATATGGCTTCAGCTTTTCTACTAAAAGAATATCTGAAAGCAAACTACCCAATCATATTTTCCATTATCTCCTTTCCATTGTTTCATATTCAAGAACATTACGTTGAGATTTGCCACTACACCATTGGCTATATTTGGTCGTGAGCTTTCTATGTCTCAAATATCCCTCCTCACCCTTGCTTTAGTCAAATCTTTATGTTGATCACTGGTATGTAGGAAAGGTCTTTTAATTCCTGCATTGCCTAGTTATATTTAGCAGTGATGAGAGCTGACATTGTCCACAATGGCCTCTGCTTTTCTGTCATACCACTTCCCCGAGTCAGCCCACCTGAGGTTTTCAGTGTCCTAATTAAAGTTTGTTTAATTGAAAGATCAGAACTAAGGCCTACACTGTCCCGATCCCTAAAACACAATAAATCAATACCATTGGTATATCTCTGAAACACATTTGGAGGATTGAGCTCTAATTGTTCCATCGCTTGGACATATAAATGTGTAGACCAGAGATAACTGTAGTGGCCCGCTGATTCAAATATTGGGAGAAAATCAGAAAAAGCACTTAAAGGCATTAACCAAGATCGAGTGCAATCTGCCATCATTAATCTTCCTGCAACTCCCAACATCTTCTGATAATTAAGCCACAGATGACTTGTCTTTGACCTATCACTAAGTTCTGACTTGTATTTTCCTAATTCCAGATTGATTCTAGCCACTGAATATGATGTCATAACACTCTCCAAGGATGGTTGACCTGACAACAATGATGAGTATGAATCCTCACACATAACAACTAATGATGACCCCTCTAGTCTTTCACTAACTAGATATGAAACAATTTTGTGGTTAAGTAATTTTTCTATAAGCAGATGACCACAGATACCTATTTGTACAGATTTCCCTGTCATCAAATGATCTACGGGGTTTTCACCATATACCACCTCTACAATGTCTTTTAGGCTTCTACCATTCATGATGGATCCAATTGCACCCACCAAGTTCATCAGAGCGTGATAGCAAGCTAACAAGAGAACTCTTTCTTTCAAATGGCTATTCTGAGGTGGTTCAACAATGATCTCACTTTCTTTTCAGTATAGGGGCTGGTCAAATGTTATTATTGGCGTCATACCATTTTTTACTTGTTGTATATGAATATATTCCAGTGTGTACAAAGGGCATCTCTTGTCGCCCTAGTACAAGTCAGTCATGGCTAGATACATTATTGAGGATTCACCAAGGTGTTTGTACCCCTGATGAATTATGTACATCATATCAGACCTGTTTTGAGTTACCGGTTTAAAGCTAATGATAGTTCTCATAAAATATCCAGTATTTGTTCCCATTTCGCATTTTATGCTATTTGTTTAAACACTAACTTATGAGGCAGGGTTGGCAAAGCAATAGTCCCCTATGTCAGTCCTTTGGAAACAATTTGTCTTGGAATAACATGTCTTCTTTTTTGCCCTGGAGTCAAGGTAGCAATTATCCCCATCCCATGAAAGAAGCCTCTACTATTGATTCAACGAATATTGCGATTAAAATTGTCATCAGCGAACAGAACAGTCACATCTCCAAAATCCATACCCTCTCCCAAAATATCTACAAAAGCAGTGTCAGCAGCATTCTTTTCAAATTTGAGAACTTCTCTTTATGTTTAGCAATATCCTATCTCATGCTAATTATAGAACGGTTCGAGGATGTACTGCCTGAATGATTTCCGGCCAGCCCCCACAACCTTCCAGTTCTTATATTCCCCCACAAACAAAATATCTAGCATTGTGTAAAGACATTCTGGAAAATACTTCAAAGCAATATCAAGTTTTATCATATCTTTACCTGGATATTGGTCTGTAACTATGGGGGCCTTAGTTTTTATATCACTTTTTCTAAGTTTAGCAGTATTTTTGCTACTTCTTCTCTTCTGAGATTCCTCATCCGTGTCCCTATCACACATGGATTATGATCGAAGGATGTGAGAACTAGTTTCTTTCAGTGTAACAATATAATTTTGGCCTTTTCCTTCTCTTATATATAATAAGCCCCAATAGTGCTCCCTCAATTTTTATTTAAGTTATTGATTGCCTTACGGAAAGGAATCTTCACTGGTAAGATATTGTTTCATTTTATTCCATAGCTTCAAGATAAGTGCACATTTTCCAAAATATCTGATCTTGGACTTCATTGCTAGGTCGTCCTGATTTTCTTTGGTTTGTATTTGGATCCACATTAAACCTATGGGGAATACCAAGCCCTGATTTAAACTTCCCATCACAGGAGGGGTGAAAAGGTCGCTACAATACTGCAATATTTTTTTAACAAAATTAAATGTTTCCACAAAACTGAAATCTGAGCCGTTGAATGTAACTTATGTTCCACAGAAAAGACAATTGGATCTGCTATCAAATGGTTCAGTAAATGACTCCACACTTCTTTTGAGCTATGGTTTACTTTGGTTCTTGTTTAATGAATTTGTAATGGCATGCAGGTTTAGGTACCGCTTAAGCCAATTTTAATGATGTACACAATAATGCTGTCCCCCTTTTTATGGCACCCTTTTCATGAATTTCAACTGGCTATCGATTTCTTTCCTTCAGATTGGGCATGTTTCAGGGTAAACATCAGTAGCAGTCATTTTATGGATAGTCAATGACATATGTTAATTTTGAAAAGGAACAGTGTCGAATATATAAATAGTGACTTTGATCCTATATCACAGAAATTCAATTGGTTCAATATTGCCATTGCATTCCTTGGTCCCAAATAACTAGATATAGGTATAATAATTACCATTCTAAATTGAATAACAAGATATTTATTAGTTTGTTCGTATAATGTCAGCCATCTAGGATTTGGCAGTTTTCTAATGGTCAGATATTAGTACACTTTATTATGCCATTCTCAACACCAAACAGTACCAGAAACAGTAGAAAAACATTTTCTAGCAAATTTTGGGTGGGTCAAGTGGTTTCTGTCATATCAGTACTTACCTATCTATTTATCTATTTATTCATCTCTTCTCTCTCTCTCTCTCTCTCTCTCTCTCTCTCTCTCTCTCTCTCTCTCTCTCTCTCTGTCTCTCTCTCTCTCTCTCTCTCTCTCTCTCTCTCTCTCTCTCTCTCTCTCTCTCTCTCTCTCTCTCTCTCTGTATATATATATATATATATATATATATATATATATATATATATATATATATATATATATATATACACATATATATACATATTTATATATATACATATATATATATACATATATATATATATATATATATATATATATAAATATATATATATATATATATATATATATATATATATATATATATATATATATATATATATATATAGATATATATATGTATGTATATATATATATATATATATATATATATATATATATATATATATATATATATATATATATATATATATATATATATATATATATATATATAATCATCTATTTATGCAACGAGCCTGGGTTAGATTTCGCAAGTCATTTCTATCATGAGCTTTTAGTTCAATACTTCTCCATTCTCCATCACCTGTTTCGTACTTAATAGTACTCAACCATGTAAGCCTGGGTTTTCCAACTTTTCTAGTTCCTTGTTGAGCCCAGCTGAAAGTTTAGTGAACTAATCTCTCCTGGGGAGTGCAAAGTGCAGGCCTAAACCATCTCGATCTACTCCCTCGTCATGATTTTATCGACATATGACACGTAAGTAATCTCTCTTATAGTTTCATTCCTAATCATGTCCTGCCATTCAACTCCCAATATCATTCTGACGTCATTGTTCTAAAATCTACTAAGTCTATTGGAGATTGTTTCATTGTTATACCATGACCGTTCTCACTAAACTGATATATAATCGGATTTTTATATGTAATTTCAGGCTATGTAATTTCCAAATATTACTCAACATAGTTATTTTCTGATTTCCTCTTTTCAATCATTCACTTAATTCAAATTCTAAAGACTCTCTATTGGAGATTATAGTTCCTAAATACATAAATGATTCTACCTCATTAATCCTTTCTCCTTCTAATGACATTTCTTCTTCCATTGCATACTTCGTTCTCATGATCTCTGACTTTCTTCTATTTATCTTCAGCCCAACATATTGTGGTGTTCTGCTAACAAGGATAGCATCATCAGCATACTCTAGGTCTGCTGAATTCCTATCACCAATCCAGTCCAATCCTTCTCCACCATCTCCAAATATTCTACATTTTAAAAAATCAATGAGGATGATGAACAACATAGACGACAACACATTCTCTTTGAGTACTACGCTTAATCAAATTTACATATTTAAGAGGAATTCCATAATAACATAGGCATCTCCATAAAACTGGCCTCTGTATACTGTCTAAAGCTTTTTCATTGTCCACAAATGCCATCAAAAGAAGATTTCTATATTCTGTGCATTATCGTACAACACGTCCTATAATGAAAATTAGGTCAGTGCAACTTCTACCTTTTCTAAATCCTCCTTGTTTATCTCTCAGCTTTTCATCAATCTTTCTTATCAGTTTCTTTAGAGTAAACACAATATATATTTTCATAACCAAATACGTAAGTGTAATCCTCTGTAATTATTGCAATTAGTCAGGTTTCCTTTTTTTTTGCTATTTTCACCAACACTCCTAACTGCCATTCATCAGGTTCTGCTTTGTCATGCTACATTCTACAAAATAATCTTGTAAGTAGTCAGGAAGTAACTTCATTCTCTGCCAGAATCATTTTGGCAGTTATTCTATTGTATCCCGGGCATTTCCATCTCTTTAGCTTTTGGAGGATAGCTTCAACTTCAAACGCACTGAATTCATTAATGGGTGCATCAAAGTCTTCATCAGCTTCAGGTATATCAGTCAAATTATTCCCTTCATATCTCCAATTAATAACCCCAGTAAAGTGTTCTATCCAATGTTTCCTTTCTTTATTTTCTGTTGCTATTACAAAGCTATCTTTCTTTTTGATGGATATATGCTTCTTCTTCTTTGCCCCAGTCGAGATCTCATTAACTATTCTATGAGCAATTCTTACACCATAGCCACTCCCTGAATTCATAGCTTTTTCAGCTTCATCTGTTCTATTGTCTAAATATTCTCTGCAGTCATTCCTGACATTTCTTTTGTCCTGACTATCAATACTGGAATACTTAATATGCTCTCCGTTGTAATTTTCATTACTTCATCAAAAATTTTCAATAATCAATTTCTGTCTTTGTCTCCTTTTTTTCTGGTATCCCAAGAATCATTTGATATCCATGGCTTTCTACTTGTAACGGCATGTCCTAAGACTACACTACCAAAGGACTAATATATGTTGATATCACACCATTCTTCATTCTTCTTGGTCTCTTGAAGTTTCTAACACTGCAAATCTAATCCTTTACTCACGACCAAATTTTTCTCTATGCTCTTCTTCTAAAAGCTTAGTTGCAATAAAACAAGGTATTCTATCTATCTTTCTGTTGATTGCTTTCTGCTTTGATTTCATGGTGGAAATTAGGGGCATAAGATCACTACCAATATCTGCTACTCTATAGCTTCTTAAATTTCTCAGAGTCCTCCTTCTCTCTTTATTAATGACAATGTGATCTATCTGATTCTTTTAATTGCCAC
>NC_090745.1:69758910-69781410 GCF_036898095.1 Palaemon carinicauda
TTACGAGCCCTCCTAACTAACTAAACTATCTCAGTATAATCAAATTTAAATAATAAACTGTTCCTGTCATTCACAATCACGACAAGCAAATATAACCAGACTATACTTACAAAATATATAATCACTTCCAACGCTGGTGAAATCAATTAAATAAGGTAAATCCATCATTCACACACAACCGCTTCTAGCAGCAGTCAAATCATAAAAGCATTCGCTCCGAAACATTTACTACTCTCCTAACCTAGCTAAAAGTAAACAAACAACCTCATTTATAACAACAGTGTTTCTCACAACAAACAATCGATACACTAACTCTCTCTCTCTCTCTCTCTCTCTCTCTCTCTCTCTCTCTCTCTCTCTCTCTCTCTCTCTCTCTCTCTCTCTCTCTCTCAGGATTTGGCAGAAAACAATACAAACAAATGAAAATTAATCCTCCACATCCTTACTTTGCCAAATCCTTCTCACACAACACTTACATTTTTTTTTCATTACCCAGTCGCAGTCGGGAACGGGACCTCTACTCCGAGTAACTGGGCCTTCATACACTCCCATATTCACTTCTTCCTTATCAAAATCGGTCGCTATGTTAATACTATTCCTATCTAAATCCCTATCATCTAATATATCATATACAATCCCATCTACCTCATTCTCATCTGGCCCTAAAATTACACTCATTTCTGGGAACAGTTCATCCATTTCATCAAAAACATTCTCAACTTTAGCAAAAGATTCATTCATGCTACTTATCATTCTCCTATCTCTCATTCTCGCATTCGTCATCCTTTCTTTTACATCATCTAAGGAAAAGCCACAAACACTATAAGTATCATTCATGCTCAGCCATGATTCATCTGTATTAACACATTTATCTTCCATACACACTTGCACATTTACACCCTTGTCATACTTATTTCTATTCTCACTTTTACTTATAAAATTTCCTTGCTCTTTCTCCTCACTTGAAACTCTCAAACGCCTCTTTTTCCTATATTGAATTAACACTAATTGTTTACTTTCTAGCTCTAACTTCTCATGTATACTAGGTTCATACTTACTCATTTCCAACCAATTATTCATCCTATTCTCACGAACATTGATCCTATTCCTTCCACACTCACAGGAGGACCAACCCAGCTGAACCCTCTTACACTCTAGTAGTCTAGTTTCCTGAACATCCTGACTGACTTAATCCCTTCTTCCTACATACCCTAGATATATGCCCATCTACACCACATTCAGTACACTTACCCCGTGGCTCCTTGCACATTCTAGCATAATAACCATCCCTACCACAATTACCAGAAATCACATTCCTACGATTACTATGACATCCACTTGCTATGTGCCCAGTCATACCACACCGATAACATTTTACCCCTTTCTCTTTCTTGCACTCGCTAATTCTATGCCCTACCTCACCATATCCAAAACAAGCACCTAGAGCCCATCTACATTCATTCTTCTTATGACCTTCCTTTCCACACCTATAACACTTCTCCTCACGGACACAACTACGCTGACATACCTCGCTGCACACTAGCATTCCTATCCCTCCAAACCTGATTCCCTTGCCTAAACCCTTCATTTGTCCTTACAGGTATTCCCACATTACTCGCCCTAACACTCCTATCTACTACTCTATCAGCTACCCTCATCGGTCCTCTCATAACAGCATATCTAAAACTAACAAATTCTGGCACACTTTCCTCCATTCCACTTCTTACACTCACAGATTTACTTTCTTTCATACATCTATCTAACCCGAAATCCTCAACTATCTCTAAAATATTATCCCATGTCAATCTTTCTTTTGTCCACCTCATCTTCTCCTTACGTTTCAAATTAATAAGTTCACTCACATTCTCAGGTAGGATCGCCAAAAACTTCCTCATTAACTCCTTATTCTCATTTATGCCTTCATCCCCCATACTTCTTCCTAGCTAACATTTCCAACCTACATACATACATGGATATAGCTTCTCCTGCATCCATCTGTGCCTCATCAAAATCATTCTTACTCTTATACCTAACGCTCCCTTTCATACGTTTCACCTGCTCAATTATTCTCTTTTTCACACTTTCATAATCAACATCCCCTACACTCATTATTACACCAAATATCGTCAACAAATACCCAGTCAAATATTCTCCTAACTCCCTAGCCCAAACTTTCTTACTATCACCATACTTATCATGACAACACCTCTCATACTCCTTGAAAAATTCATATACATCCCTACTACTATGCTCATTGAACCTTTCATACCAAGGTACCTCTCTCATAAACACAGTCTTACACACATCACGTTCATTCTCACTGCTATCATCACTGCTACCTTCCTTCTTGTTTCCTACTTCCTCGCTAGAATATAAGGAATCTAATTCCACACTCATACTCCTATCCTTGATTATATTCTTCCTAGCCCTTTTCTTACTCACCACTTTCACCTATTCACGATCATCTTCACTCTCATCCTGACCTTTCTTCTTTTCCCTCTTCATATTACTTTTACCTTTCTCCTTATTCTTCTTATCACATTTCTGTTCATCCTTACTATGCCTAGTCCCTTTAACTTCACTATCACTATTACTATCACTATCACTATTACTATCACTATCACTATTACTCTCACTATCATTTCCTTTCCCATTATCACTTACCATAACCTATACTTCCACCAGCAACCCTTTACCTGTAGCAGAGGCCACTCCTCCGACTGCGCCTTCACCCATGAAAGTTTTCATCATTCCCATTACTTGCTCCATCATAGCTTCCATTCTTTCTCCATTCTCACGCATCCTTATCTCAACACCCTCTTCTACTCTCTCTACAGTTCCTCGAATTTCCCTCAGTTTCCTCATTCTCACACCTTAACCACATATTCTCTTGCAACAATTTCTCTTTCTCTACAGACAACTTCTCCTCACGCTCCTTAATCAACCGCAATTCCTCCTTCAAAACCTTTAACTGTTCTTCCATTTTTTTTCAGTCTTAATTCTAAATTTGTATCCTGTCAGTCCTTCGTCAAAGAGTCCACCTATCTGTCCCACCTCGGCAGTCCCTGTTCGGGCGTCAAAATAATGTTGCGGGATGTTGCAAAACTACTCCCACCCCCTTAAATCACTCTAAGGGTACCCTGACACTTGCACGACTTTTTGCTAAAAATTTGTCGGGGCAAGTCGTGACATTTTGTGGCATGAACTGGAAGGATAAAAAAAAAATACCTCAGAATCACAGCTGACCTGTCCACATTGACACGAATTGGCATGACGAGTTCACGCATAGTTTGCGCATAGTTTGCGCACTTCCCGTATTGTCCCAACGAGTTCACGAACAGTTCGCGCATATTTCATGACCCAGTCACGAAATTTGGTCGTGACCAAAATTTTGAGCATTTCAAAATTCTCGACACGACATGCCACGATGTCACGACGGGTTTATGAACACTTCACGCCTGTTCACAACTCGAGTCGTGATAATGCGTGCCACAAATTTGTGCAAGTGTCAGCCTGGCTTAAATGACAATAGTCTTCTTTGCACAAACTTTCCACTTACGTTATCAACTGGACTCTTGGACAGAAGGGAAATTAAAACAAACCATACCCTTAATACTATATTTCTTAAAACTAAAACGCTCAACATAAATAATCTACTATCAAATTATCAACACTTAAGTATATAATAACCGTATACCATTCAAATAAATCCCCCCCCCCCCAGAAACGTAAAAAACTTAAAATTAAACCACACCAACACCGAAATATGTATGCTTATATATTTATAAGGACAGACACTCGTCCAACTGAGCCAGAGTCTTAATTAATGGCACACTGATGCAGCCGTCCACACACTGAAGAACTGTCTTTTACCACACACAACCAAAGCTTTGTGGTTAGCAACACACTTTGCGGCAATTTTTCACAACTACCTCCCTGATTGGGGTCCTGGATATAATCATCGTCACCATCATCATCATCATCCTCATCATCATCATCATCATCATCATGCGTAATCTTGATAAACAGGCCAGGTCATCAACAGTTGGGCAATTCAAAAGAGCAGTCTAGACAAAATCAATCACAGGCCAGGTCATCAACAATAAAACCACTTTAAAAAAATGAAGTCTCTCCCAAGGAGGAATTATGGCCTCCTATGAAAAAAAAAGAAAAACCCTTACGAGCCCTCCTAACTAACTAAACTATCACACAATAAGGAAAGATAAATAATAAACTGTTCCTATCATTCACAATCACGACAAGGAAATATAACCAAACTGTAGTTACTAAGAAAATATAAAATCACTTCCAATGCTGGTAAAATCAATTATATAAGGTAAATCGATCATTCACACACAACCGCCTCTAGCAGCAGTCAAATCAAAGAAGCATTCACTCCGAAACATTTACTACTCTCCTAACCTAGCTAAAATTAACAAACAACCTCATTTATACCAACAGTCTTTCTCACAACAAACAATCGATACACAAACTACCTCTCTCTCTCTCTCTCTCTCTCTCTCTCTCTCTCTCTCTCTCTCTCTCTCTCTCTCTCTCTCTCTCTCTCTCAGGATTTCGCAAAAAAAAAAATAAATAAATAAATAGAAATTAATCCTCCACACTAGGACCTAATGGCATCCCTCGACACAGATTAAGCCGAAAATGGGTTACAAGTGTAGTTAGAGGTCGTGACTCCTCTGCGATGAAGTGGAAACCCTTGTCCACCATAAGTGTGGCTGGGAAGCCAAACCATTGAAATAATTGTGTCAGTTCCCTGACCTTTATGGATGGGATGAGTTGGAGAGATGCCCTCGGCACTACCTGCTTTGAGTTACCAGTGCCTTGGCAAGGATGGCAAGAAGCTACATACACCTTAACAATTGTTTACAAGCCTGGCCAGAACTAACGCTGGATCAGTTGGGTAGTACTCTCCACACCAAATTGTTCTCCAAGTCTTTCATGGGCCATGCATAGCACTGACAACTGAATGTTACGGGGGACAACTACTTGCCAGCACATGGCCCTAATGGGTTCGTGAGAACCCCGGGTGATTCTGAGTGGCACCTCATCCTTTGGTGAGAAGTCGTCCTTAGAGAGACTATTCATTTCCGCCTCGTTCAAGTAGGCGTGTGCCCTCGTCCAAAAGCTGGAATCTGATGGGCTCTATCTGGCTCTTTAGGGTCTGGGCTGATGGGTGCTTCCCCTTCTGCCTCCTCTACGACCTCTGACCTTGTGTTTGAAGTACACCTATCTCCAGTGGGGGTAAGTAGCACAGCTTCAGCTGAATAGTCTTCTGGGCTACAAGGCTCAGAATCATTGCTGGAGGAGGAGCAGGACTGGATCGCCTCATTTATCAAAGGTTTTTCCTCAAGGTCAATGTCAGCTAGCCATTCGTGTTCCTCTGCAGATGGTGTCCTCACAGTTTTGGGTTCCGGTTTGATAGCCCTAATGCACCTGAGGGGCATGCACTGTACACCTCTCAGGAGGTCTTAACCCATGAGCTAGTTGTAGCCCTCATGTCCTCATTGCCCCTAGTCCGCACTTCTTGATGAGCTGGTGCATGGTTACCTTCAGCTTCACTGTAAGGAGCTCCTTAGTGATTCCCTACATGCATTGGACCTTCCTGCGATTGTCCTGCTGGACATTGGCACCATTGAGTTGAGGTGGCGTGTTCTTGACTTCTGCTAATCAAATGCCCATCTCCCGTGTCTTTGATTCATGCGCTCTCGCTCTTTGTTTCGCATACTGCATCCTTTCTTGCTCTGTTCTTTCCCGGGACTTGGCTTTATTCATGAGCTCCCGTACATAGCTTCACAATGCATCTCCCTCATAGCCTTGTCGTTCTGCGAAGTCCAAAAAGCCACGGATCTCAGCAGCAGTCATTTTGCTAATTCCTTATGAAGAGAGCGACCAGATCAAACTCAACAGCTTAAATACGGTGTTGACCATGTAAGAAATGACACGGATGGGAAAACGATCTAGCTCTTGCAATACTCAATACAGAAGAAAAGATAAGGATGGAGGCAGGCAGAATACATACTGGCTGTAAAAATACCTCTCAGGAAAGAATTATTTCCTAATAACAAGCCTCGTAAATAATTATACAGTAGCCTAACTAGAAAAACAGGGAGCACGCCATTGGGTGGCCATGTAGGCTATATGGTCACAAGATATCCCAAACAAATAAACAACAAAATTCACATGGAATCACAGCGATTGGGGATCCTGTACACCAGACAAAAAAAAATTGAATCACAGCTATTGGTGATCCTGTACAAAGACATAAGATTAAGAATCACAACGATGGGTATTCCTTTATGCTAGACATATAAAATGGAATCACAGCGATGGGAGATCCTCTATGATAAACATAAAATCAAATGGAATCACAATGATGGGTGATCCCATATGCTAGACATAAAAAAAAATGGGATTACAACGATAGGTGATCCTCTATGCTAGACATAAAACAATGGGTTTATAAAAATGTGTAGGTGCATTCCTGCAACACCACCACTTGCAACTCTGTGACTTGAAGCAAAGTTTGTATTCATATCTAAAGTATAATCAATTAAATAAAACCAACAGGGTCACTTAGTTTGCTTATTGCTTTGCAAAGAAAACTAACCCTTTTACATATTTTCCCTTTAACGAAAATGAATTTAAAGAATTACACATCCTAAATATTTTATTTAAAAGATCGTATACCCTAACTGAACAAATGAAATTGAATGTGATATCGTAAATCCTTTATCTATAGTTTAACAATGTTAACACAATCGTACGAGAGTTACCCTGTTAAATCACGAACATAAAAAATATTGCCCTACAAAAAAATTACAAAGAAAAGAAATTACAGGCCACAAGCGATTAAAAAAATCTGAAAAAATTATGCCTCTTTGCCGTAAAAAGTTTACTTGAATCGTAAGCCAAGAGTTTTGATGTGAGACAAGCCTGTATCCCAGCATTAAAGATAAATGATAGATTATTTCATGCACAAAACGACCTATTTATAAGTGCGTGAACTACTTACCAACGTGTAATAATTTGGCTAAAATCCCAAGTCTGCACTTTCGTTACGTAGAATTCGTAAACAATAAAGAAAGCTAACAATAACAGACAATAACAAACCTTAGCTTCGTTCGGAAACACAACTTTAGGTGAAGTTATCAGGTTGGCCTGGCTTGAAATAAACAAGTGCTTAGCTTATTAAGTCTTCGGAAAATTCTTTTAACCTCAGGGACCTTTTTAACACAAAATAAAATATGCACGTAATGGACAATATATCTATTAGATCTTCACTACTAAGACAACCGCCGCTCAGAATGAACAAAACACAAATTCTTGTCAGACGATTGACTATTCTGTTAAATGAAATTGAAACCTACCAAGTGATATTTTATTTCAAAACTAAAGGTTTCACGGTGTAAACGGACACAAAAAAAAAGAAAAGGAAAAAAAAAGAAAAAAAAAAGCTTTGGCTCTTTTCATCCATGGTTCCCACTCCAGTGATAATAGAATTTACTTTAAAGGGAAATTAAGATTTGTCTCTTTGCTAAAGACAGATAAGACAGAAAGTTTTTATTTTAATAACAAAAACTTGAAATTTCTCTCTAAGCGAATTCTGGCAAGGTCCAGCCTTGCCCAAGAACTCAGGGTATGAACAGAAAAGAGAAATGGAAGGTCGCCACCTGGCAATAAGACAATGATTACCAGCAACAAATATGGTTACGGTAGTATTTACAAATAACTCAATAAAAAGGGGAGCACAATGGATAAATATATTCTGAATAAGTCACAAGGTGCTTCACGTGGGGTTAGACAGACGGTGGATGACTTCAGCAGAGCATACAATCTCATTTCCTGGAAAGGGAAATAAATTAAGTTATTAACTGATCACTTACGCAGTTTACTTATATAAGCTGAGAACACGATGAAGTCATGTGGTTATAACTTTTAAGCAAATAAAATGCTAGTGCAAAACTTAGGAATTTAGAACACTATCACATGGAAACTAACACTGTAACAGAATGAATTAATTAGGGTTAGGAGCGAATGACACATGTGGTTGGAATATACAGTAAGGAAGGAATAATAAAGGTTCAGTGGTAGGATCTTTCGTTAAGGATAAAAGGAAAGGATGGGATGTGATAAGGAAGAGAGACGGTAGGCTGGATAGGGATGATTAGGATGAGGTTCTCATACAGAAAGCTTACCTTGACAAAAAGGAGTTTGTCTCCTCCCTTGTAGAGAACGTATCACAGGTCATGCTTTTGTGAAGGTTGAAAAGCGAATAACTGCCATGCTGCTCTTTCATCGAGATAACCCCTTTCTACCCCAAATTGTCAGGGGGGGGGCGTAATAGACCTGACCACTGTCCCATTGGTCATCGGACTTGGTCTCGTATCCAGACACACCTCATCAATAGGCCTCCTTTCAACTTCTCCCGGGTTCCCTTTGTTGCGGCACTAAGGAGCTGTGTGCTTTTTGAAGATGTCTGAAGTGAGACCTCTCGGATGTAGACAGGTATAGGACGGGTAGGCAGGTGGTGAGGCTCTGGGTAGGGTCCCAACGGTTGCATTTCGACCATTCCTTTCTGGGGGATCTTTTGTTTAAATAAATTGCTTAATGATCGTCATGAATAGAAATATATATATATATATATATATATATATATATATATATATATATATATATATATATATATATATATATATATATATATATATATATATAAAATGAAATGGGTAATCTCTCAAATATAATATAATATTTTACACAGTTTCCATATGCTATGAGATTTTTTTTTATATATAAGGTTCTGACGATTATAAATACTAATAAGCATATTGATGAGGCTCATGATTTTCTTTAAGAATTTACAGCAAGATTACATATCATAGTGTGATGGTGCCGATAAGGGTGTGAACTCAAAGGCAGATTGGAAACGACTGAGTTATTTATTAAGGAACACTCTGCTTTGTATACAAAACCTCTAGGCAACAGGACATGACATGTTCGAGAGACAGACAATGATACAGAGCAAAACCGGAGACATGATCATTCAGGTTCTTTTTAGTGCGAGGGAGGAGCGAAGATACAAGCATAATATATACAAAAGGAATTATGTACAATTGTGTGAAACACAGTTGGTACATGGCTCCCCCCCTAAAAATGACATACTGTACATGTTAAATAGGGCGCCCTGATCTAGAGAGGCGAACTGTAGGCGGGTCATCTGGCAGAAGATAAGCAGGATTCAGGCGATCAATGGAGACCCAGTCTTCTTTAACCCGAATGTTTAGGAGGAATGCTTTCGAACTGCGTCGGATCACAAGGAAAGGGCCCGTGTAAGGGGGCGTTAGTGGTGACTTGCTGGTGTCGTTGTGCAGGAAGATGTGCGTTGCAGAGTGCAAGTCCGTTGGTATGTGAGGCTTCGCTGGGGGCTTGTAAGTCTGGCGGCACGGAGTAAATTTTCCCACGACGTGACGTATGCGCTGGAGATTGTCGGAGGAGGTTGTAGAAGGAAAAAACTCGGCAGGGACGACCAACGGGTCGCCATACACCATTTCGGCTGCCGAGACGTCGAGGGCGTCTTTAGGAGTGGTCCTTAGTCCAAGGAGGACCCAGGGAAGCTGAGTAAACCAGTTGCAATCCTTGCAGCGGGACATCAAAGCTGCTTTGAGGGTGCGATGAAAACGTTCAACCATTCCATTGGCAGCGGGGTTGTAGGCCGTTGTCTGATGTAGGGTGATGCCCAGGAGATTCGCTAATGACGTCCACAATTGAGAGGTGGAAGTGGTTCCCCTGTCAGAAGTAATATGCTCAGGGATACTGAATCTTGAAATCCATCCAGAGAGTAAGGCAGATGTACATGAGGCGCACGTTGCAGTTTCCATAGGAATGGCTTCAGGCAAACGAGTGGAGCGGTCGATAACGGTAAACAGGTAACGATGTCCTTGTGATGTGGGTAGGGGGCCTACAACGTCGACGTGAATGTGTGTGAAACGACGCTGAGGTTGAGGAAAGGTGCCCACTCCTGAATCCGTGTGTCGATGTACTTTGGAAGTTTGGCAAGAAGTACAGGCACGGACCCAATCCTTAGCATCCTTAGAAATGCCGTGCCAAATGAACTTTGCCTTCAGCAGCTGTGCAGTAGAACTGCACGAGGGATGTGAAAGGCCGTGGATGAAATCAAACACCTGTCGGCGCATGGGAGCAGGAATCCAAGGTCGCGGTCTACCAGAACTGACGTCACAGAGGAGGGTGGTGTTGGATTCTTCGAGGGGAAAATCCTCCCAACGGAGGGACGTGCAGGATGTCCTACAAGCTTGATACTCTGGATCCTGTCGTTGGGCTTCAGCCAGGGCGTTGTAATTCAATCCCAGTTGAACGGCAGCCAACGTGTTTCTTGACAGGGCATGGGCAACGGGATTAATTTTCCCAGGGACGTATTGGAAGGTGCAATTGTATTCAGCCACGGCGGAGAGATGTCGGCGTTGACGGGCGGACCAGGCGTCAGCCTGTCGAGTGAAGGCGTGCACCAGAGGCATGTGGTCTGTGCGAATGACGAAGGGCGTACCTTGTAAGAAATGGCGAAGGTGACGGACAGCCAAGTGCACCGCCAGCAATTCTCGATCGAAGGTAGAATAACCCGATTCTGCCTTGGACAGTTTTCTGCTGAAGAAGGCCAATGGGCGGGGCGAGCCTTTGACCACCTGCTCGAGTACTGCACCAATAGCGACGTCGCTGGCATCGGTGGAGAGAAGGAGAGGGGCGTGTGGGATAGGAAAAGTGAGAGCCACAGCAGTTGATAGGGCCTTCTTTGCATTGCAGAAGGCTGCTTCTTGAAGGGGACCCCACTTCAGGTCCTTTGGCTTGCCCTTGAGGGAGGCGTAGAGGGGAGCAAGAGTGGTGGCAATGGCTGGCAGAAAACGGTGGTAATAGTTGATCATGCCCAAGAATTCCTGCAGAGCTTTGACGGTCGAGGGCGTGGGGAAATTCTGAACGGCTGCTACCTTCTCAGGGAGGGGATGGACTCCTTCAGGAGTGATACGGTGCCCTAAGAACGACACTTCGTTGGCGCCAAAGGTACACTTGTCGTACCGGACTACAAGGCCGTTTTGTTGCAGGCGGTCGAGCACGATGCGCAGGTGACGGAGGTGTTCCTCTTTTGAGGAGGAGAACACAAGTATGTCGTCCACATAACATACACAGAAAGGGAGGTCCCCTAATATGTCATCCATGAGACGTTGAAACGTTGCCCCAGCATTACGAAGGCCAAAACAAGAGTAATTGAAGGTGTATGTGCCAAATGGAGTGGTGATGGCGGTCTTGGGGATGTCTTCTGGGTTCATAGGCACCTGATAATACCCCTTCAGGAGGTCGAGCGTAGAAAAAACCTTCGCTTTGTGCAGGTAGGAGGTTACATCGGCAATGTTTGGGAGGGGGTAGTGATCCCGTTCTGTTTGCATGTTCAGGTGCCTGTAATCCCTGCATGGACGGAGGGAGCCGTCTTTCTTCAGAACGATGTGTAAGGGTGACGACCATGGGCTGGAGGCCTTTTGGCAAAGGCCCATTTTCTCCATTTCGGCGAACGTCTGTTTGGCGGCTGCCAATCATTCCGGTGCCAGACGGGTGAATTTTGCGAAGACTGGGGGTCCCGTCGTCTTGATATGGTGATAAATACCGTGCTTGGCAGGAACCGTGGGCGTTTGGCGAAGTTCTGGACTGAAAACTTCCGGGTACGACGTGAGGAGGTGGGCGTAGGCATACGTGGGTGCGCTGATGTGGAGAGCGAGGTTAGAGGGGGCGGGTTGATGAGGTGTCGACAAGTACGAGTCTGCGTTGACCAATCCTTGGTGGGCGACATCAACCAGAAGGTGGAAATGAGAGAGGAAATCCGCATCAAGGATTGGCATTGTGACGTCAGCAACGAGAAACTTCCAATTGAATTTACCGTTTCCGAACGATAATGTGAGGCTCTCGTAACCGTAGGTGGGTATCGCAGATCCGTTGGCAGCTACCAAGCGGACGTCGGCAGAAGTAGACAGACTACGGTGTGCCTTGAAGAGTTTCCTTGGCAAAAGAGAACGACAAGCACCCGTGTCTACCAAAAATTGCACGCCCGTTCCTGCATCCTGTAAAAAGAAAAGATTAGAAACACGGGAGGCCACCGCCAAAAGCGATGGCCTACTTACACGTTTTTTGGCCACTGACAATCATTGGCACAGTTCCTCGCGGTTGCCCCGAATCTGAAGTGGTAGTAGCAAAACTGCGGCGGATGGGAGGTAGTAAGTGGCTGTAGAAGTCGTTCGTTGGGGCGCGAGTGATTGGTGGGTGGTGGGCGGCTTTGTCGCCGCTTCGGCACGTCACAGGGTAGGCGTGTATGTCCTACGGCATTCATGTCAGCTTCGGTTGACGTTGAATAGACCTCCTCGTCGTCAGGGGTGGAGGCGTTGATGGAGGTCTTGAAGTGGCTGTCCATAAGGGCGTCGGCTTTGGTCATCAAGTCTTTTATGGGTAAACTATCGACATCGGGTATGGCAGCACGCACAGGTTCAGGTAAACGGCGTATCCAAAGGGCACGGAGTAGGTTCACCTCGCGAGGAGAGCCGTCTGCGGCAGGTTGAAGGCGAGCGATACTGGTCATTTCCCGGAGGGCAAGCGAAGCCCTTTGGTCCCCCAACGGTTGTTGCGAGAGCTGAAAAAGCTTTGCTATACGGGCGGCTGGTGACGGCGAGTACTGCTGCAGAAGGTATGATTTGAGGGCGTCATACGCTATTGGGGTGTCTCCTTGTTCACAAAGCCAGTCGGATATTTCTGGGAAGGTGTCCTCGGGTATCGCCTCGAGAACATAATCCGCTTTGGTGGTTGAGCGAGTCACGCCCCTAATACGAAAGTGGACTTCAGCGCGTTGAAACCAAGCGAACGCTTCTCTGCTGGCGAACGGTGAAAGTTTCAATGGTGCGGCCGCGGCGCCAACTGCAGTAGAGTCTGTATCCGTCATAGTACCAACGATGGAGGGGCGAGGGAGGTGGGGGTGGAAGGCAGTGGGAGCGAGTCGACTTCCGGGGTCACCAATGTGACGGTGCCGATAAGGGTGTGAATTCAAAGGCAGATTGGAAACGACTGAGTTATTTATTAAGGAACACTCTGCTTTATATACAAAACCTCAAGGCAACAGGACGTGACTTGTTCGAGAGACAGACAATGATACAGAGTAAAACCAGAGACATGATCATTCAGGTTCTTTTTAGTGCGAGGGAGGAGCGAAGATACAAGCATAATATATACAAAAGGAATTATGTACAATTGTGTGAAACACGGCTGGTACAATAGTATATTTATGAAATCTGCTGTGGTGATTTTGTTAGTTTTGTTAGTGTTCCTATCTTTGTCATTATACAGGTAAATCCATACATAATAAATGTTACATCATTGAAATATTCCCCACAAATTTACGTATATTGTGAAAAATTTTCTTCACTCTTTTTTTATATTTATATTTTATTCTTTTTAGCTTATGATTATTGGGGAATACTCACCCATGGCACAAATTTATATAGTCATCCTTTAAATTTAAAATCAATAAGATTACAGCTAGACTTTGGTACTGACTTGTTATTTATGGTACATGGTTCTTTATACTTGGTCCTTGCGTTGCACATTTCGAAATTAATTCCCTTCTCTGGTTTCGGTTTTAATTTAAGCCTATTTTTCATTTGTATTTCATTTTCATCTCTTAGTTCCCAATTCAGGTTTGATTACCTGGGGAAATCCTTATTTGCTACTCACCCCTTGTGAAGATTTCTTTTTTAATTAATAAAATATTTCCTATCCTAAACAACTACTTTTATTCTTAGCTAATTTCCCCTGGACGTGATAGCTTGCATAAAACTCACTTTATACAAATAAATCAAAACCTGTGCTGTAACCTCAGTGTGGCACCTTATAATTTTGCTTGTCGATTTTCTGTTGTTCAGGGAGATGTAACGGATGTGTTTCACACATCGTCATACAATGTAATTCTACGGGCGTCGACTTTGATAATCAGGTTCTTCATGGGCAAGGTATCGATATCAGGGATGGCAGTGCCTACAAGTTCTGGTAGGCATCATACCCAAAGGGTACAATGTAGATTCACATTCTGAGGAGAGCTTTCTGTGGCAGTCTGCAAGCCAGCGATAATAGTCATTTTCCTGAGGGGAACCAAAGCCTTTTTATCCCTTAATGCGAGTGATTTGTGAGGGTGTTATACACTATTGGGGAGTCCCCTTGTTTGCAAAGCCAATCTAAGATTTCTGAAAAAAGTGACCTCGGGTATTGCCATGAGGACATAGTCTGTTTTGCTGCTAGAACGAATCACACCCTTGATGCGAAACTGAACTTCAGCACTTTGGAACCAACCGTACGCTTCTCTTTTGGCAAAGAGCAGGCTTTTGAACATTGTAGCGTGGGTCAGAGTTCCAGAATTTGTGGGTGGCATCATAACAAGGTAGGGCGTAGAGGGGGTGCAAAAAAAAAAAAGGGTGATTAGCTGAACACTCCGGGGGTCACCAATGTGCAAAGGGGTTGTTGGGTGCTAACAAAGATGCGAGGTGAATGCAAGTAGAATTTATTCAACAGATAACGATATTATATGCAAGCATTTGGGAGCAAGGAGGACAAAAAATTTAAACAATCTAAAACATGCAATGGTAAGCCTTAATAGATTGTTTTATTATCAGTCCGAAGAGAGTGAGATATAAAAAAGACGGAGTATTACATTGTATGAGCTTGTAAGAAGCAATTGAGTATGGTGAGGTCGGTGAATCACCCCAGAAGAGGCCCCATTCCTTTTCAAAAGGCAGGGGCAAAGGTTACTCACCTGTACTCACTTGTGGCTCAGTATTGGTAATATTTTCTCTGTAATCGGTGCATATATATAGAGAAGAGGACAGGGCTGCTCAAAGTTACCCATTATCCAGATTTCTCCGTAAATTACTGTACCTTGAGGGCAACAAAAGGAAAATTACCTATGCCCTCAGGATGCATCCATTTTGAGACATGTGAGGGTGCTGCGAGACTAACCACATAGACATTCTGTCATAGAATCCCAAAATCAGCAGGTCGCTAACCAAGTGCCTGACCTTCAACTTTTATTCAAAATGAATTAGAAATGACTTTTGGTATGAAGTTTCTATATGTAGTCAACTAACCCTTTTTTGTTCAGTATTATCATTATTTGCCGAGTCACTTGTGTTGCAATATTTTTTCCGACTAATATTCTTTTTTTTCCAAGTTTGATAATTGAAGACCAATGTTCAGATGATTCTTCAAATATTGCTGTAAATTTACAGGAATAGAAATATTAGATAGATTCATCTCAATTGTGTCCCTTTACCCTTTTATTGACTTACATTTTTGTTGAGGGTACAGTAAGGAGATTTTTGAAGATGTTTAAAAATATTGTGATCTTTCTCTCAGAGTTAGCTTAGAATTATTACCTGCTCTTAGATATATCAGTGAAAGATGTAAGTTAGATGGAAGTGATGTTGATATAGCAAAGTGAGCTTATTTTGAACTTAAAACAAATAGATAAAATTTATAGTCAAATAATAACACATACACGACTATTCCATTTCCCGCTCTGAGATATTGTATATAATTCAATTAAATCCAATGTAACGCTTGAACAATGTGGTAATAGTGTTACTGATAAATCCAGTACCTGAAATTAATTGTCTGGACAATAGACTCTGTTTAAATTGTTTATTCAAACCACCATCTCTGAAACATTTTCCCTGAGGGCGTGCTGAGTGATGGGGCTCATATCCCCCAGAGAAGAATTTGGATATCTGTTGTACGTACAGAGGTTTTCCCAGAATTAAATCCCCACAATTCCAAATTTTCGATACAAATAAAAGAAAAATAGACCCAATCGTTGCGATATTTGGAAAAGGTGTAGAAGGTGCACTAAAGTGTTCTTTAGCAAGATTTAAATTACATTAACATTTAGCGGAATATATAAGTGAATACATAGTCTTTCAAATGATTTTATTTATAAATGTACAGTAGCCAGCAGGAGAATATGAACATTTTATTTTTCAAGTGAACAGCAAGATTACTTATAAAAAAAAAAAAAAATTTAAAACACTTCCGAGACTATGTAAATCACGTTAGGGTTATTAAATTTAGTATCATTATATAGTAATATAAATGTATAATAAATCATATGTAAATTACAATTTCTCAACATTAAGAATATGGGAAACTTAGTACAGTAAATTGCTAAAACATAGGGTCTATAGTGAAGAACGGGTTACGATGCTATTCATGAGAATAGTGGAATTTCAAACACAATATATTTCTACTGTATAGTTGAATAGAGAATATTTCAAATGTTATGCTTATTGATGACACAATTCATCAATATTTTATACGTGTAAATAATAGTAACAGTTGCATAACAATTTTTTTTTTATATACATCTAACGAGGTATTACACATACCAATAAGTTTAATAAAGATCAACTACAAGTATATAAATTTATAAAAAAATCTTATTTCACCATCAAGAATACCCCAATTTATATATATATATATATATATATATATATATATATATATATATATATATATATATATATATATATATATATATATATATATATATATATATATATATATATATATATATAACATCAAATCCTGGAAACGAGGTGTAGAAAGTTTTACTAATGTAGGCATTTAGAAGACAAATATAATATGAAATATTATATTGTTCCTTTAATATACATCTGAATCCATAAACTATAAAATGATATGTAAATTGGTTTGAATAGTTAATACCCTATTCACATAAATACTGGAATAAATATAACAAATAAATTTTGATTCTCTCTCAAAATATACTGCGATATTGACACGTCAATGAGTTGATCTGTGGTGAATTCGTTAGTTATGTTAGGGAGCTTATTTACAAGTCCGCTTACAGGTAAATACACACATTATAAGTCTCAAGTCATTCAAAATATCCCTCCAAAATATAGAAATCTAGGAAAAAAAAGAGCCAAAAGTCTTGATATTGAGAAAAAAAGTATAAAAACAGTTCACAAAGAATTAGCGTGATTTCAAATACAATAGCAATATTCTAAATACATAACTGAAAATTAGAATATTATTTAACTTGATGAATTTAATCAATATTTTATGTTTAAATAATAGAAGGATTTGAACAACAAAGATCTTGTTTTCATTCAAAATATACCACAAGAATATTCAGGCCAAGTTCATTGAACAGGCTACCGTGACTTTGTTAATTGCGTTATTATTCAATTTAATGTTATTTTTCAGTCACATAAATACATAAATCTTACAATAATCTGAATTTCAAAAAATATATGAATAATATGGAAAAAACAATGCTACAAAAAAAATGTAGAAATTGTTACTAAACTGTTATTCATAAAAAAAATGGTCTACTTTTAAATAAAACTTTATATGTATAGTATTTAGAGAGATAAGATAAAAATCAAAATTTTATAAAAGAGATATTCAATTTGTCAATAATTGATAAGTATAAATAATATCCAAAATTACAAAAAAAAAAAAATCTTTAATTTTTACTTCATTAAGCGAAGTATTACACATTCCGATAACTTCAGTATAAGAACAATGAAAAATTGCAATTCAGGAAATGATGTGTAAACAATGTTACTAAAGTAGAATTTAGGACACAGGCACCATTTGAATTAAATATTACATTATTTTGATATACAGCTGAATGCTTGAACTATAAAATGATGTATAACATGATTTGAATGGTCAGTATTCGAGGCACTTGAATAATAGAAGATATAGAGGAAAAAAATTCTTGTTTTCTTTCAAAATGTCCAACAAGCCGTCTAAATCTGCTGTGCTGAATTTGTTATCTACCTTAGAATGTTAGTTTTTGTATCATTCTACATGTAAATGTATACAAAATAAATATTAGAGCATTAGAAATCTCCAAACATTCTTAAAGGTATACAAAAAAAAAAAAAATTGAGGCAAAAGTTATTATACTGGAAAAAAAAGTATTATTTAGAAATGTAGACTGATATAGAAATCAATAATGTGTTTTGAAATATTAAAATGAAAATTTCAAATGTCATACATATTGATGAATTTAATCAATTTAATGATATTATCATCTCCTACGACTATTGACACAAAGGGCCCTGGTTAGAATTCGCCAGCCATTATCATATTGAGCTTTTAATTCAATATTTCTCCATTCATCATCTCCTACTTCAGAATTCATCGTCTTCAGCCATATAGGGCTGAGTTTTCCAACTCTTCTAGTTCCTTGTGGAGCTCAATTAAACTTTTGGCGAGCTAATCTCTCTTGGGGAGTGCGAAGAGCATGTACAAACCATCTCCATCTACCCATCATCATGGTATCATAGTTTCATTTGTAATCCTGCCCTGCCATTTAACGGCGAATATTCTTTTGAGGGCATTGCTCTCAAATATACTACATCTGTTGGATTTTTTTTTTTTTTAATCACGCCATGATTCATGTCCATAGAGAAAATAAAAAATAAATCTGAATGAACTGATTTATAGCCTGATTTTATATGTAAGATCAGGCCATTTGATTTTCAAACTTTACTTCACCCAGCCATTATCGGATTTCTTTTTTTTTTTTCAATATTTTACTAAACACTAATTCTAAAGACCCTGTATTGGAGGTCTCATTAATACTTTCTCCTTCAAAGGATATTTCTTCTTTTGTTGCATACTCAGTTCTCATCATCTCAGTATTTCTTCTATTTACATTGAGCCCAGCCTCCTTTGATATTTCATGCAATAACAATCCAGTTCAATACTTCTCCATCATCTCCAACTGTTCAATGCATTATAATATCCAGGAGGATAAAATACATAAGTGACAAAGCATCCGCTCAGAGTAATACGCTGTTCACTGGAAAATCATTTGATAGGATTCCATACCATAAAATTTGCATTTGCTATGCTCAGAACAGACTTCATAAAATTCTCATATTTAAGAGAAATTTCATAATAAAAAAAAAAGGCTTCATCCTGTTCATCTCTCAGCTTTTCATCGGTCTTTCTCTCTACTCTCTTTAGAAATTTTTATTTTACATGTAGATGTATCTTAATATCTTTAACATTTTATTGCAGCATTATACAATAGCACATATTAAACATCAAAATTCTCAATTTATTTCAAAAACTAGGAATGTCAGAAAGTTTATCAAAGCAGGTCTGTATTAAGGTAATTGCGTTAGTTTTAATATTGATGTAATTTTACAGATCGAAATTCAAAAGGACCCACAAATATGGAATAAATTGATTAAAAAAGAAAGTGTAGCCAGTGTTATTACTGAATGGTTATGTAGAAGACTAACGCAATTTTAAATAAAATAATATATTTTTTTTATATAAGTGAATAAATAAAGTTTCCCTATTAACCCCAGGATTAAATATACAAATTTACATTACGGTGGTTATTTTGATGTCATTCTACAGCCAAATAAATACATATGAAACCTCACATCATTCAATATTTCTTCAAACTATATTGCACGTGGTGTTCCGAAAAACACTACCATTGGCCGTCAATAATAGTGAACGATTTTGAATAAGAACTCTTTGAAATAAAGTGATGTTGAATTTGACCTTTCAGGGTAATAAGATGTCAAAATTTCTGGTGTCATTTTAAAGCCCATATGTGTTATTTAATTTATCAATAATATTTACTGGGTGTGTATCTTTACTCTTTTGAGAGTTATTTTTGGGCCCGCTGAAATCCAGTGACCTGGAAAATTAAACCCCCTTGAAATTTGAATATGCCAATCTTTAAAACTCTGCATTTTAATTGTTTTTTTGGATATAAAGAATTAAATTTTAGGTCCCGGATGATGAACATTTTAGGTTTGGTTTCAAGTAAATTGGATGAAATTTGACGCAGTTATAGTAAAAATGATTGTTTGACGTTTTGGATCAATATAACCTGAACCTTGACCTTATGTAGTACAAAATCATTCTCTCTCTCTCTCTCTCTCTCTCTCTCTCTCTCTCTCTCTCTCTCTCTCTCTCTCTCTCTCTCTCTCTCTCTCTCTCTCTCACATAATTTTAGTTCGAAAATAGGTTAAGATCACTAAAATATTCTTCTATTGATATAGAAAATAAACCATATTCACCTTGAGTTCTATCCTTAGTTGACATGTGTTTAGTAGGCACAGCAGTAACTCTCAATTTGTATGTTTTTTTTTTAGGATGCTAATCGAAAAGTATACGTCTAAGGCTTTCTCCAAAATCTTGAGGGGCTAACGGAATGGAGTACATTCTTACATTCTTCACGTTGAAATCATCTTTCTTTTTACACAGATTAACCAAAGTTTTGCAAAAAGATGGATCCCTTGGAAATTTGTAAAATTAGGTGCCCTTATGTTGGCGATGCTGATTAGGATTAATGCAACCAAACAGAGCACATGCCTACATCTTTGTTGTCTTTTATCAACTGATTGAAACATTAAAATATCACCGAACAGCCCTCCACCCTATCAGAAAAAAAAAAAAAGTTCTAGTCTTGCCACACACTCAGCTGGGTTCCATGTGCCGTCATTGTGCAGGAAAGCACAAAACTCGTTCTCTTCTGAACTCACTATATTCTTCTTCCACCTTGGTCTATGCTATCATCTCTGAAGGTATTCTGAATGTCATATGTTTTAATGTAAGTTGCAAATCCAAAACATTTTAATTCATGGGAATTTCAGTAGCGAGTAATTTCACTTCGAGGTTGCCAAGTATTTGCAGTATACTTTAGCTCCGGCTGCCTAGATATAGCAAAACGTACCAGAAATGTTGCTTGAGCAATATACCACCTACTTTTAAGCAGTGAAACTCATAGATATTAGATCTTATATTCATACCCATCAGAAAAAAATCCATTAACTCCCTTTTAGGAACATTTAAAGATTAATTTTATATTCGTTTCCATCTTTAAGAGCTGAATAATATTTTAATTGAAATTGGAAACTTGCTTCAAAATAGGAGAGACTACAAAAATTTAAGTCATAAACGAAGAATCAATAATTACACTAAAAACGTCAAAAACAGTTATTTATGTATGTATGTATGTGTATATATATATATATATATATATATATATATATATATATATATATATATATATGTATACATATATATATATATATATACATATATATATATATATATATATATATATATATATACATATATATATATATATATATATATATATATATATATATATATATATATATATATATGTATATATATATATATATATATATATATATATATATATATATATATATATATACATACATACATATATATATATATATATATATATATATATATATATATATATATATATATATATATATATATACGGCAGGCAGGAGACCCCAAGTCAATCCTACACACTACCCATAGGGTCGAATGTAAAACAGCGGCCAAGGTATGTGAAGGCTAGGCCAACACAAAGAGGACAGCAGGGGAGGGGCAAGGGTCCTATAGGTGAGGTAATAAAAGAAGGTACTACCTACCTGGTCGATTCTGATCCCATAGAAGACAACCACATGGTAGGGGAATTCAATTCCCCAGGTTGGGTTAGTCTAGGTGAGAAGGCGACACCCAGGACGCAAACTCAAAGGGAACAGAATCTCATACCAGAGATCTTCTGCAGGTGAAGAATTCCATTCTTCGGCTGAAGATCTACCAGCACAGGACTGTCTGCTAGGCCAAGAGGGGAAATTGTCATACAAAAACCTCCCGGGTAAGGCCTAGGGAGGTCTAGCCTCCTGTAAAGGCAACCTAACCCGACCTTGGAAATCGTTTCACCAGACGGACGGATGCCGAACACAGACAAACTACTCTGATGTCCCGTTCTAGGCTCAGTGGTTAAGAGACAGAAATGGGACGTCTCAGTAAAGATATGCCAGAACTCAGTTCAGGGCAAATCTAACTGAGGGTAGCCTAGTCTAGTCAGAGGGAGAGGAATTGCTCTTAAATCCCACCAGGAGATTGGTATTGGCTTGAAAGGTATAGGAGGTGTCAGTCTCTCCTTAAAATGCAATACAAGAGCAATTGGGGACATGTATGAAAGTATACCCAAGCCCCTAGGCTAGTAGCCTAGGAGCAGTGAGAATTCTTCACCGAAACTGTCTAGTATACTATCTTGGAAGAGGAAAATTGAATGCAGTAATATCTTAAATGTATAGAATATTGCCTGAGCTTTAGTAAAACTTTACCAGGAAGGTTATATCATGCATGAAGTGTAAAGGTGCCTAGAATAGGAAGCCTAGCACTCGTGAGGCTCAAAATATTTAGCCAAATTCACGACAACAAGGACATAATATAAAAATCCCTAGCTAAATAGCTAAATAGCTTAAGTTAAGAAGCAAGCGATGCCGGGAAAATCGTTCTTGGCTAACTAAATGTACAAAAGAACGACCACGT
>NC_090745.1:69783910-69791410 GCF_036898095.1 Palaemon carinicauda
TATATATATACATATATATATATATATATATATATATATATAAATATATATATATATATATATATATATATATATATATATATATATATATATATATATATATATATATATGTTTGTGTGTATGTATATACATATATATGTATATATTGTATATATATACATATATATGTATATATATATATATATACATATATATATATATATATATATATATATATATATATGTATATATATATATATATATATATATATATATATGTATATATATATATATATATATATATATATATATATATATATATATATATATATATATATATATATATATTCTTACGAAGCTGGTCTAGTGTAGAGAGGATACAATAGTTTATTAATGATTCTATTTGAATTCTATATTGTTTTCATATGTGCTGCTTCGTTCACTGACCAATATGTAGGAGGTAGAAGGGGAGAGATGGGATAAGGGTAAGGTTAAGGATAATCAGCAACTTTTATTGCAGGATTTTGGTCAGGGTGAAGAATAAAGGATTAAGGATTTAAGCCAATTTTATTAATGTCAATTATATTTTTTCTCATATCAGGAGGCATCAGACCTCAGTTTGGGGGAGTAGGGGAAGGTAAAGGTTGGGGAAGGATAAAGGAAGTAGGATTATTAAGAATGAGGCAGACGCCTTCGCTTAGTTGGTCTTTTAGTCAGGTCTATTGTTAACTCTACTTTTTTTCTATATAAATATTTAAGATGAATAGCTAGCTCTAGAAATGATTTGCTCTCATGTAGATATAAATATTTTATGCAAATTACGTAAGGTTTCATTGTGAATTTCATTGTACTCTTTATTCGAGTTAGTATATGTAAATTTGCGTTATTTTTTTAAAGAATTAACTTTTATTTCACGTAATTTTGTTACGAAGTCTCACATAATCTGTTTGAGAATGGTATTTGATCACACACAATATGAACATGGGCTTAGGTAGCTCTTTTATATTTTATGGGGTATTGGGTCATGTTTGAGAGAGAATTCTCAGTAATATTGTCTTTGGAAACTTCTGTACAGCGTGCTTTAGAAAGGTTGCAAAGGACCTAGTGATAGGATGTTATCTTTTTCTTTTATTCCGGGGACAAAGGGTGGGTAGTATATATATCATATGTTTAGTTCCCAGTTGCGAGCCATAGTAAAATATATTTTTACTTCCCAGACCAGGGAGCCATAATCGTCTAACAATAATAATAATAATAATAATAATAATAATAATAATAATAATAATAATAATAATAATAATAACATATATATATATATATATATATATATATATATATATATATATATATATATATATATATATATATATATATATATATATATATATATATATATATATATATAAATGGGAACATACTGTACATAGATAGACCAACATTTAGAAAAGAAAAAATGGATATTCACATCAGTGATATTTTTGTTGGAGGTATTCCCACTACTAATAGTTATTGATAGCAAACTATTAAAGATACACGTCATTGGGAACTTAAGTTTAAAAGCTTATGCAAGTTCTTAATGGCCCCCGAAAAAAAAAAGAAAAAAAAAAGAAAAAACGCTAGAAAATCCCAATGTCTCTCCATTCCATCGAAAAATATTCCTTATGCTTTCATAGCTCATAACTCCACTGACCAATTTCTATAAAGGAACATTATGTATGTATGCATATACAGTATGTAAGTATGTATGTGTTGTTATAAAAAAAAATCTATTTTTTATTGATGTACAATAGTTTAAAAAGGAACGATTAGTTTAAACGGAATAAAAACTTTAAATTGCAAAATCAATAATAAAGTAGTAGAAACTTATAACGATTTATTCGAATATCTTACAATTCACTGTCATATTCAGTGTTCATATGCAACTATCTTAAACTATTTTAAGATGGGATTATTTCTATTGTATTACAATCATAAAACTGTCTTCAATTGGTCAGTCATAAAGTTAAGTGTAAAACTACTCTTTACCATTAACAATATTGCGTTTGAACAAATAATCATAAAGGCTCATTTCATATATATTCCAACCAAGGTAAGTAAAGAATAAAGGATGACATAAAAAAAAAGCGAAGATAATGGATAATTTGCCTTTGTCTCATAGGCTGACCTGTTATTGTTTTTCAAGCCTTTACATTCTATTTTGGTTGACCTCTTTGTATTGTATCGTGAATAGCATGATAATCTACCATCGGAGATATACCTATCAGCTTAATTGCAAAGCCACACTATAAACACACTGGAGCTCTACCTTTTGTTAAAAAAAGGAAAAACTAAAGGAAAGTATATTGGATGAAAAGATAATGAATGGCAGCTAGTCTTAATCTCAAACCTCCTAATAATATTCAACTGTAATCTCGAAAAGATTCTCTCCAAAATCATTTAGTGTTAGAGAGCGAAAAATATCAAAAAAATATGCAAAAGCTAAGCTTTAGTGGCCTCACAAATTGGAAATTAGAATTCGAGTAAATAAGTGACCTACTTATTATGGAAATCAAAGTTTCATATGAACCAGTTTTTGTATATTTTTTGTTCTTACGTTATTTTCTAATCATCTATATTTCAATATAAGATTTTTTACTTCTGAGATATTAACCATTTATTCGATTATTTTTTCCTTTACCAAAACCACGTTTATCAAGATATCAAACTTTTTAAAGAGTGTTTCGCATGAACAGTATTAATCAATTAAGTAACAACAATTAGAGATGGAAAAAAAGCAAAAAGCAAACCCAGTGAGAGTTTGAGAAGATTATTATTATTATTATTATTATTATTATTATTATTATTATTATTATTATTATTATTATTACTTGCTAAGCTACAGCCCTGGTTTGAAGATCAGGATGATATAAGTCCACGGGCTCCAACGGGGAAAATAGCCCTGTGAAGAGAAGAAACAAGGAAAAACAAAATATTTTAGGAACAGTAACATTATTAAAATAAACACTTCCTATATCGACTATAAAAACTTTAATAAAACAGCAGAAGGAGAAATAAGATAGAATAGTGTGCCCCAGTGTACTCTATAGCAAGAGAACTCTAACCCAAAACAGTGGAAGACCATGGTACAGAGTTATGGCACTACCCAAGACTACAAGTGTCCTTCTCTTAAAAGAACTGCTTACCATAGCTAAAGAGTCTCTCCTACCCTTACAGAGAGGTGTCCACTAAACAATTACTGTGCAGTAGATAACCACTTGAGTGAAGAAGAATTGCTTGGTAATCTCAGTGTTGTCATGTGCATGAGGACAGGGGAGGATCTGTAAAGAATAGGCCAGACTATTCGATTTCAAAATAGGCAAAGGGAAAATGAACCGTAATCAGAGATAAGGATCCAATGTAGTATTGTGTGGCCAGTCCAAGGACTCAATTACTCTCTAGCGGTAGTAACTCATCGGGTGGCTAGTGCCCTGGATGACCTACTACCTATGTGACTGGATTCATTCCTAAAACCCCAGAGGGTTCATAAAGTAATCAAAAGGCAGCCGAGAATGAAGTGGACCCAATTATGAAAATATAATTCAAGGAAAGGTAATCAACATAGCTTTAAACATTCATAGACATCATAACTCTCCTCTTTCTTTCACTTTTGAAATATATAATAATGATAATCAAATTCACCTGTAAGGAATATAACAATAAATTATATCTGCGAAAGAGAGAGAGAGAGAGAGAGAGAGAGAGAGAGAGAGAGAGAGAGAGAGAGAGAGAGAGAGAGAGAGAGAGAGAGAGAGAGAGAGAGAGAGAGAGAGAGAGAGAGAGAGAGAGTTATTTGTTATGGGGAAGAGTTTTGTATTAAATTGCCATGTGTATCAACATCTTTTTAGGAGTCATTCTAACTCACTAGCAGTCTTCATCAAATTTCCAACTTAGGGAATTGAGAAATTAGAGAATTTTATCTCAGTATTCCTGATAGATTACATTTTTGATTCATTGAAAGCAATGAATTTAATGGGAAATGCATACATATGATTACTTGTGACAAGGGATTTTCCTTTCAAAATAAGATAGAGATGGGGGGAGCGGAATTTTACAATATTAAAATAACCTTACTCGAAAAAACGACTTAAGCTTCTAGTCACCATAATTCAAAACTTTAGCAACTTGAACACTTTCCGAATATTTTGATTCTACCTTACCATTTAAACCTCCTTTTTTTCCTTCTAAAATATTTGACAGACGATTAATAATCATATTTACAGCAACTATTATGGAAAAACTGTTTTGGCGTTTACTTCGGGAAAAGTGGGCCTTCAGAATTTTATTAACAATAGCATTACCCATTTTATGAGTCACTGATTGCTATGCCATTCTACTGTACATCTTTGTGGGCATATTCTTAGATCAGTGCTTACTTAGAGTCTATCAATAACGTTCAGTATCAGTAAATTAAATATTTTACCCTAGAATGGTGTATTTGGCTGTTGGAAAAAAAATCTGAACGAGCTCGGATATAGCAATTAAGTTTAATAAATTTACATCACATAATTATAACTTTCCCATATTCCGAATTCAAAAAGGTAGTATCTCTTAAATAAATTATTAATACCCATTAATAGGTAAATAAGAAACCATTATAATTTTCAAAATTTTATTGACCATGAAATTTATCGTATTTCATTCATAAAAAATATGATGATAAAAAGCTGAACCCTCCATTTCATATATTTTGAAAATTATTTAAAGATCATAATACACCTGAAGATTCCTAATTAGTTTCCTTAAAAAAAAAAAAAATAAATAAATAAATAAATAAATAAATATATGGAAGCCTCAGTTCCAACATTGCCGAGTATTTTTGTCCATATGTTCTAGAAAGGGAATCCACGAATAATGTATGCAAATGAAGCCTTTTTTGGGTAAATGGTGAGCGAGAACAGAATTACTCAAGTTACCTCGCTGCTCATTTTTACCACAAAGAAAAAAATGGAACATCCCTCCTGCGTCATTGAAATATTGCATTATTATGTACGAGAGAGAGAGAGAGAGAGAGAGAGAGAGAGAGAGAGAGAGAGAGAGAGAGAGAGAGAGAGAGAGAGAAATAAAGGATATTTGAAGTTGTTATGATGGATTCTTTTTGCACGTTATCTGTGGTATTTTGAAGGCGACTGTTATAACTGAAGAGAAAGTAAAATTCCCCTAGCCACAAGTCGTGAACTGAATATTTCCTTGAGGAAAGTATAATGATGTATCATTTACTGCAAAAGAGGTTTTCTTAATAAGCATACGTTTATAGTTAAATATGACCCTATGAAGACTGAAAAGTAGAAATGTGAAATATATCGTATATCATCTCAGACTTGAAAGTTTGATAAATATGACATAACTAATATTTTAAACTATAAAATTTAATTAGAAATTAAGATCTGGTGTTTAATTGAGCTATAAGGTTCATCAATGACCAGTTACTTAATAAAATTTTAGGTATTTCGGAAAATATCTGAAGAGAGAGAGAGAGAGAGAGAGAGAGAGAGGAGAGAGAGAGAGAGAGAGAGAGAGAGAGAGAGAGAGAGAGAGAGAGAGGGTGTCTTTACCGAATATAACACAACATATGGAAGAGTTATGATAAGACAAATGAAATCTCTTAGTTGACAGGATTTTCTTATTAAAACTCTTTATAAGTTGTATTCGGGTGAGGATATTTTTCATTCTTTTATAGTTGATCACCATTTTTTTTTGTCATATATAATAATCATAAATTCTGTATGTTCCCAATATCTCTTTTAACGTCAGTAATCACCAAATTAACAAAAAAGTGCTATGGCTTTCACAATGAAAAATATTAAAAATTACATTGTGTCACTTTGAGATCATTTTAAATAACTTTCAAGGCTAGTTTTATATAAACCAGAGTTGTTGGCAATCCTTCTGCTTGCCGTTTGAATTCATAAGCGCTTGGATCAATATGCCTGCACTATGTCTTTTTCGACACTAGTTTTATTGAATGAGTCAATGAATATTACAAAGTTGTTAATTCTGGTACATTCGCAAAGCCATTTTACATCAGTGATAAGTGTATTTATTAACACGTTTCAAAAAAATTAAAAAATTGACTAAAAGTATCAAAATATTCATATACTAAAACCAATAAGAATTATCACAATGATAGCTATAGAAATGCCCTGAATACTACTGTTAACGTGACGCCAGGCATTGAAATCACCCTTCTATCTTCCAGTTATTTGGCCGAGTTGACATGTCTATATTTTGAAAAGAGAGTGAAAGAGATATACCATCCACAGATAAAAATGTTGATGGTTTATTTCATAAAGGATTATCCTAGGAAACCAATATCAGAATATTGAAATATCAATAAAAATTACTTAGAGAACAAGTACTTACCCGATACCTTTTCAAGCTCTGATGATAGGGAAATAAATAGGAACTCTTCAATATCACTGATTACCGAAATAATAAAAGTAGTAGCAGCATTATTATCAGCAGCAGCAGTAGTAGTAGTAGTAGTAGTAGTAGTAGTAGTAGTAGTAGTAGTAGTAGTAGTAGTAGTAGTGATGTAAATTATCAAAAATTTTTATAAACTTAAGCAATGACTAACTAACTTATCATCAAAAGTAATCTGATATCCAAATATTAATAATTCCCATGTCTGTTAGATAAATGGACACAACTTACATGAAAACTGACATGCCAGTAATTAAAACAAAGATCACTTCTGCATCAACATATTGTCTAATTAAGGTTCGTATAAAAAAAAATAGATGTTAATGATACATTTGGTAAAATGAAATCCGTAGAGAATATTTCCAAAAAAATTAAATATGAAACTCTCTAGCCTTCACCATAGCAGTTTCATACAACAAGCACTATATGTTCGGTAAACCATATGACCTGCATGACTTCCACGCAAATTTCGAATTTCAGCTTATCGGACCAAAAAAAAAAAAAAAAAAAAAAAAAAAAAAAAAAAAAAAAAAAGGGGGATTTTTTCTTTGTTTCACGACAGTTCAAAGGAGCTTGGCTGCTAAGTGTATGATGACCAACGAGAAGGTAATCCAAGGCCATGAGAATTAATTACTCGTGATAAATTCTATATATTCTCTTTTTTCTTTTTAAATGGACAAAAGAGTAGGTCAAACAACATGGGGGTTTCTCATACTACTTTTCATAGATTTTTTTTTTCCATCCTTTACTAAGTATATCTGAAGATACATTTAAAATATGATTATTCATTTCACAGGCAAAAAAACTCAGGTTTTTTAAGCTTTTTCTTCTTAGAGCATATGAATCGAAAGTGTGTCACCAGTCGGATTTTCCTGTATGATTTTTGGGTAAAATTGATAGAATATGTCTAATTTGTCTTTTATGATTCGACATACAAGCTTGCCACACCCAACTGAAGAGAGGAATAACATACAGTATGTGTTATTGAGGATGCTGTTACCTGTTACCTACAAGTATTGTGACTTTATTGTGATGATACTTTTTAAGGTCCATAATATTGA
>NC_090745.1:69801410-69816410 GCF_036898095.1 Palaemon carinicauda
AGATGGACCCTTGCAAACTGCATCCAGCCATTTAAGAGAGTCTGACCTTGTACGAGAGTTTGACAGTGACTAATGGTTCACACCAAAGCAGGAACCTACCAGAAAAGATTTGCCCCTAAATGAGGTAACCAATGAGAGCGATGCAGTGGCACATGGCATAATTATATCAATTTTGAGCAATATTCCAATAACTGATGTATTTCATCGTTATGACATTAGTTACTTGGAATTTGAGAAATGAGATTGTATGAAAAGGGTTAACATCTACTTGAGCAATTATGGTCCATTTTCAATGAAGGTAAATCGATTATGGACAGTGCATAGTATAGTACAAGTTTGGGATCGGAGATCAAAGAAGGGAAGTTTTTCCTTCATGGCTGGTATGCTCACCCAGTAAAGAGACTGCTTTCTGTTTCTATTGTGTTCTGTTATATCAGTCTAAATGCAGTCAGTCCTTCTTAAAAGTAGAAAATGGGTTTTAGTAACTGAACAGGTCCAGAGGAATTGAAACAGCATGAAAACAGCATATGAGAGTTTTAGTCACAAATGCAGATGCTAATAAAACACTGCTGAACCAAAAAGAGAAACAGAAAGAGCGAGTGCAGCAAATTCTTTGCATATAATTCTTAGCTAATCAGAACTTAGCTTTTCGGGCTCATAATGAGAATATGTATACCCCTTACAACAGAATTTTTTTTAATTTCCTAGGCCTGGTGAAACTACAGTAATTGCTAAAATGAATCCAGTTTTTAGTCATATGGATTATGTAGAACAGCAAGTATCATATTTGTCTCCTTTAGTACAAAATAAATTTATACAAGGCTTAGCATGAGCTGCAAGGAACAAATTACTTGATAATATCCGTTGACTAAAGTACTTTTATTTGCTTTTACTCCCGACAGTACCCATAGAGAGCAGATGATTTAAACAATAAGATATGTTTTATAAAATTTGAGGCACTAACTTTAAAAGATGAATTTCCTACTATAATTAAAGAAAAATGCAGCAAGCATAGATTAAGTAATATGTAATCACCTCGAATAAGACAATATGCCACTAAAGTATTGCCGGTCATAGTGTTATGACAACGCTGCAGTCATGGCAGGGCACAAATATGGTGTGCAGCAGAGGAACACTGAAAAGAACAGTAGAGCTGCACTTTTCAATTGTGATAACCACTTACTTAATCTAGCTGGTATTTATATAGCTAATGAAGAATTAATTACAATAACCCTTTTTGGCACAAAAGATGCAGTGTATAATTTCTTCTCTCTCTCTCTCTCAACAATGTAATGGGACAAGATGAAGAAAACTAAGCCAGTCATAATGAATCTGAATCAGAAACGAGTTGAAATACAAGAGAAGAGGCAGTTAAACCATTTTATCACCACTTTGATGACTTGGCCTATCCAACTGGAAATTCTTTTTATTGATCTGAAACAAAATTTAGATATGACAAGGGAGGTCAGTTAGCTATTGTGCCAGATTCTTACCTTTTATTTCCTTGCATTACTTTTGTTTTGGAATCTTATAATATAAATAATAGAGTTCATTCAATAGAGAATTCAAGACATTAATTGAAATCAGATAAGCAATTTGCAATGAGTCACTCAGTGCAGCATAAAAACTACTGTATGTGAGAATTATGATGTCATGGTAGAGCTGAGGACCAGTAGAAAGAAAAGTATGCACTGGTGTAGGCCTCAAAGTAAACCTTGAGATCATGCATATAAAGAAAGGTACAAAAGATAGACCGCTTATTGAAATGAACCAACGTAGACAAGACTTGAAGATCTAGGCACAAGGTTTAGGTTTCTGCCAGATGTAGAAAAAAAAATATATCAATTAATTTATATGTTCGGGATTACTGGAGAGCGAGAGACTAAAGGAAAAGTATTTACAAGTTGGTGTAGTGGATTGGATGATAACGAACATTATGAGGAAATCTTAGACTGTAGAATCCTCTTGATATAGAACGGATATTCAGATGTCCACACCAGAGAACCCCATCCAATTATTTATAAAATATGCTGTTGAAAGTGTTGTCCCCAACTTAATAGTAGCAATCCAAATTATGCAAACAGTAGCAATTTCGATTAGAAACTGTGAACGTTACTTCAGTAAACTGAAATTAATTATGGATTATCTCAAGAGCTTCAATGAAACAGGATAGACTTAATGCCCTAGCATTTCTTAGTATTTCACGTGATAAGGTAGAACTCATTGACTTTGATGATGATCTTGATATATCAAAAATCAATATCAATTTTTTTTTTTATTCTCTTTGCAATCAATGTTGCATTTTATATGTTAAACCTTAGCAGTTTTAGAAACTGGTAAATTATTTTTAATTTTGTATTCAGTTTTAATAAATGAATGTTCTTGAATTGGTAGGGGTTATTGGAGAATGACAAGTCAAATCATTAATCTAACTAACAAGTTTACAATACTGCAAAGCATTAAGTTTGTGACAAGGTAATACTTGAGCACGTTCAAGAATTCTCTCTAACACTGTTTTTATCAATAGTAATTTACCATATTTGTTCAGTTCAGAAATTCAAGAATGCTTTTCTCTATTTTTTTACAACTAATAAATACTTATTTCATCTATCTATCTTTGTGCAAAATATTATTGGTAAAATATTTTTATATCCCTTAATAATGTTAGCATTACTAAACACCATGACTTTAACTTACTAGTTCGTATCACTGCGAGGCTTGACTGCATTTCAAAATATGATCACAAACTATTTTTATCAATACTAATTTCCAGTTTTCTGTTTACAGCTTTAGGATTATGTATTACTTTTTTAGGTTTTTTAATACACTCTCATTTCCTTTTTTTCTTTTCTCTTTTGTACAGAATAGTGTTGATAAAACATTTTTATCTCCTTCATTAATGTTAGTAACACTAAACTCCATGATTATACCTTATGGTATAATAAATAATGTTAACTCATACTAGTAAACTCCAAATACCTTCTGACAGTAAATAATGACAGGCTGTTCTTGATGATGTCAACTAAATCATTATAGTAAAGATCTGGAATTCCTAAGATTTATTTAGTGACATAGGGCAACATTTTCTGTACTTTCCCTGGGAGCCAATAACCTTAGTCACGCCTCGGGGGCTATAAGATGGCAAATGTTTAGAGAAAAGTTTATGGCTAAATAAATGAAAAAAAAAACGCTCTAAACAATAGTTGAGAGAGAGAGAGAGAGAGAGAGAGAGAGAGAGAGAGAGAGAGAGAGAGAGAGAGAGAGAGAGAGAGAGACGGCCATGATTAAAAAGAAAGTCAACGACTGTCGAGACCATATGCTCTCATCAAGGGAAATATATGATAAAAACTGAATAAAACTGAAGGACTCAAACAGGGCTTATTTTTAAAGTTTCCCCTACAGGGATTTCCTCTTTATGTGCTTTGCTCTTTAACACAAATCTTGTTTCTAGTTTCTGTTCACCATTGGAAAAAATTGTATTTATTGTTATTCTTGGAAATATAATAATCTACTGTCGCATTTGCCCTCAACAGGGAAGTACTTTTTTTTATCGCAGTTTTCACTTGTATTTGTCATTTTGAAGATATGTTCATAACTCTCTTGTTATCTACGCAAAGTCGATTTATTTATTTCTTATTTATTCATTTACCTCCGTATCTGTCTGTCTATGGACAGGATTACTTCAAAACTAATCGACTGATTTAGACGAAATTCCCACCACCAATAGATCTTATGGTATGGGCCACCTTATTTAATTTTGGATATGATCTGGATCCGGATTCAAGAGATGCATTTTAGCCATTTTAAAGATAACGTCAAAAGAAATTGCTGGATTATGATGAAATTTCCACCACAGATTGATCTTAGGCCATGGACCACTTCAATAACCTTTGGCGGAAGTCAGAAATATCCGGTTTCTCTTCTCTCTATTTTTCTTTCTATGCTCAAGCCTTTGTGTGATAAAAGAATTATGCTTACAATTTTCACCCACGCAGTGATTTTTTTTTTTTTCCTCGCCTGTAATCGTTGGAGTTATTTTTGTGTTTAATATCCACCAAATCGGTATTTCATGCTGTACCAAATGAATAGAATACCTCTGTATTAATAGGAGAATTCTGTGATAACATATGGGGAGCATTTATCTGATGATCACGATTGCCAGTTTCCATATACTTGGACCTTCTACATTCATAGAGGAATAACATTATATAAAAAAGAAACTTGGCCAATCTCATGAAGGGATCGTTTATCAGGGATAATAAACAATGTATATAAGCATATTCTTTCAAGACTCATGGCCTTGAAGACTCTTCTTCCCCTATATGAAATAGCTCCGATATCTTTTCTCCTGGCGGCATTTCACTCATTCCTACTGAGATATACACATATTATGGTTACTCTGTGTATGTGGCATCCACGAATTCTTTTGCTCCTCTCTCTTGCGTTGTATTTTGAAAATGTAACTGTTTATAATTTCAGAGATCCCTATATCCTTTCCTCCTATGACAGGTGCGGCAATCACGATCATCAAGTTATGTTTCACCAATTTCCAATTATCCTTCCTTGCACCTAATTTTGTCTTACACGGCAAATACAAAATATATAAGGAAATCTCTACTCACGGTAAGCAGGAGGCTATGGAATTTAGTAGGAAAATAGTGGAAGGACAGTAGCCTGGATAAGTAAGAGATAGAACATAATTGATGGTGGTGAGGCTGAAAGAAGATGGTCAAGGGAAGGGATAGTGTCGTCAGTCGAGAAAACGCTGGGGATGTGTGAAATAGTACACGTGTCTTAGTCCAAGTTCTAGGGCGAGGTAGCAGAAAAGTTTGATGGTAGTTTGGATTGTCTAAAATAAGAAAGATTGGGTACGAGAATAGTTTCTTCGTGAAATGAAGTTTCGTAAAAGATGGAAGGTAAGTGCAATACATATATATATATATATATATATATATATATATATATATATATATATATATATATATATATATATATATATATATATATATATATATATATATATATATGAAAGGTAAGTTTGGCAAAAGTTAATGATTGAGTCTTGTCTGTAGGAAATATGGTGTCTAAGTTTTAACAATTTCCCAACTCATGAATAGCAATTCCACAATTTTTGTATTCGACATTATATTAAAAAAAAACAAGAAACTTCGACAGCGACGAAACCTCAAACAGTGCATTGAAATAAAGAAACGGAATATATTAACTTGAATACAGCTAGGTTAACAATGTTTATTTGAGTTTTAATGGCTAGTACATTTGCATTTATTGTTGAGTGTTTATATCCTTAAACAGACTGACTTAGAGAGAGAGAGAGAGAGAGAGAGAGAGAGAGAGAGAGAGAGAGAGAGAGAGAGAGAGGAAGGTTCTATTGAACTGAAAATATACACTGCCAAATATGTGTAGCGTGATGGTCTATTCATCCAGAAATATTCGCAAGACAAAGTTTCAATTGGATCTCATCCAGTTTCGGAGCGGGAGCCAGCCGAGTGTCATTTCAATCTATCGTCGATGTTCCACAATCCTATACGTATGAATTCATAAATATTGATGAAGATATTCATCGTTGTATACTGAAACTTGTTAAACCTACCACTCTCTCAAAAGGTCATGATGGTGAGGAATCAAGGACATTTGGATAAAGAGAAGGTAATAACCAGGGAGCTGTAACGGGATTATTCTTATTAATGAGTACAAGATATTTGAAAAGTTTATTTCACTCAAATTCTTCATCCATTACGGATATGAGATTTCTTAGATTACGCAATCGTTGGGTTTAGTCAGCGATGACCCTTTTTTAATATCCCCTAAAAAACTAAAAGCCTAAGATTTCGCTCATCTTTAGAATTGGTGTGGAGAAGTAAGATTATACGAGAGAAAGCAGCAATCTCTAATAAAATTTTGTTCAGTAAATTATTCCATTAAAAGGCTAATTTAATTTCCACGAGCAAATAAGGTATTGATACTAATGGTACCGAAAGAAACTCGGCATCCATGTCCACTTCAAATTATGCTTTTCTAGGAATATTCTTATGAACTAGAATTTATCAGAATCAAGATCTATCATATAAGATTCATCATCATCATCTAATTATTATCTCCTCCTAAACCTCTTGAAGCAGCACAACTTGGTTAGATTTCGCCGGTCGTCTGTATCTTGAGATTTTAAATCAATACTTCTGCACTCATCATCTCCTACTTCACGGTTGATAGTCCTCAACTATGTAGGCCAGGGTCTTCCAACTATTTTAGGGCCCTGTGGAGCTCAGTGGAAAAGTTGGTGAACTATTATCTTTTGGGGAGTGCGAACAGCATGCCCAAAACTTCTCCATGTACCCCTCACCATGGTGGTCTCATCCACATATTGCAAACGAGTCCTCTCTCTTATAGTTTCCTTTCTAATCTTGTCCTGTCATTTTACCACCAATATACTCATGATGGCTATCTTCTCAAATATCATATATCTATTGAATAATGTTTCATTGGTATACCATGACTCATGTTCATACATTAACAACGATCTCACGAAAGTGATATATTGACTGATTTTTATATGTAATTTCAGGCGACTTTATTTCCAAATTTTTCTTCAGCTAGCCATTCTCTAATTTCCTTTTTTGTTAAACTTTCATTAAAGTCCAGTTATGAAGATCCTGTTTTAGAGATCATAGTTCCTAAATATTTAAATGATTCCACCTCATTAATCCTTTCTCCTTGTAATATTTCATATTCAATTGCAAATTCCGTTCTCCTCATCTGTGTATTTCTTCTATTTATTTTGAGTTCAACTTCATGTGATATTTCGTGCATTCTAGTTGGAAAGCTTTGCACGTCCTGTGGTGTCCTACTAACAAGAACAGCGTAATCAGCATACTCTATGTCAGCTGATTTCATGTTACCTATTCACTCCAATCCTTCTCCAACATCCCCAACTATTCTATGCATTACACGATCTATAAGGAGGATAAAAACATAGGTGACTGTCAAATTAACGTAATTTATTGCTTGTTTATTTCATTAAATCAGCCTTGTACTTTAGTTTTAAGTGTTCTATTATATTCAGTTCAGTAATTGTATTTTTTGTACGTTAACGTAACGTTCAGTGGTTTTGCTCAGTAATTCCTCCTCTTGTTGTTAATTGCCTAACTATCATGTTAACGATTGTTTTTATTTTGTTTTCGAGTTGGAATTGAACTGTAGTGCGGTGATTGGAGGCCGGGCTAAGGCAGTTCGGGCCTGTATAAGCTTCTGGACCTACGCTCTTTTGTTGGCAGCCTTCTGGAGATTTATCCCACGCCTTTTTGGAGGAATACTCCGACGGACGTTCCTTGGATGTGGTTTTCAGTAGATGTGCTGAGCCATCTGTGGCATATGTCCATTGTGGAGTGTGATCACTGCTGTGATATAGCAGGTTATCGTCACTTGCGACACCAGTACTCCTGATTTGTGCCGGATGATTTGGCGGAAGACGTGGTCGACGCTGTACCGTTACGTAGGAGGCGTTACGCCAACCACTGTCCTGTCCGTCTTGAGCTGCATGTCCAGGAGAGCTAATGGCTTGTGAGGAGGCCCGTAAGGAGGAAATTGCCAGGTAAGACGTAATTATCCTGTGTCGTTCCTCGGAATTGATCTCGACCCCTGGGTCTACCTGGAAAATTTGTGTGCTCCTTCGTATATCTGCAGAGGTTGAAGAGACTCCTCTGCACTTCCTTGTACTCGAGGATTTGTGTATTTAATCATATTTGTATTTATTATGTTATATTAAGTTGTCGGTATTGAGTTAGTTTTAAGTTTAGTAACAACAGGGTTAGGTAGGAGATTTAAGGGTTTCCTGTCTTTATTTTCTCTAGTCTTCCTTCAATCTTATAATTATAGGTTAGTGATTTTTCATTATTGGGCGCGTATTATTATTATTTGAGCCTTTGGCATGTTATGTCCATTCCTTGCTTTGTTAGGGTCAGCTTCTAAGTATTAGGAATCCTTGTGAGCCCGTTATTGCTCATATTTACTGTTAAGTTTGCTCACAAGGCTTATTTAGTATTAAGTGTATTGTGTAATTAAATATTGTTAATTTCATTTTGGTGTTTGTTTCCACATTCCTCATACCCTGTTTACTTTCTTACTGCCTACGATCCCTGTGAGTATTGAAATAAAGAACCTGTATAACGGCCAAACGGATCGTAACAATTTGGCGACTGTGACAGGATCATACGTGGGTGTGCACAGAGTTTGGGTTTGTGGAGCAACTCTGGGGTAGATTACAATATTTGATTTGGTTTTGTTGGTTGCCTTACTTTCCCCCCCTTGTAGTTAATTCATTATGGCAGACTTTGTTTTTGACCCAGCCAAATTTTTGGGGTCTTCTGACTGTATCAAATATTTAGCTATCTTAAGTAAGGAGCATTTAAGGAGTTGCGCTCGTTGGTTAAATATTTCTTTTAGACTCACGGACACTAAGGTTCAGTTGTTGTTGTCTGTTGAGGCGATGGTGGCTCGTAGTATAGCCAAGGGTGAGGATTTGGATAGAGATATGATTGCTGGAAGTTCTGATGATGAGAATTCTCTTGATGAGGTCAGTGTTAATCCGGGACTGTCACTATTTGAGGACCACCCTCGTACTGGTGTTATTTATACTGGTCCAGGTAATTTAACCGTAAAAACTAGAGTTTCTAATAACCCCTTTGTAGAGGTAGAGCCAGACCCAATACAGTCTGTGGGGAATCCTGGAAATGAGAGAATGATAGAGTGAGGTGCCATGAGTTGGAAATGGCTAGAATTAACTTAGACTTGGCTAGGTTACGAGCTAACCCTGACTTTAATAATACTCCCACCGGTCCTTCTTCAGAGAGGTTTAACATAAGTGCGGCATTAAAGTTAGTGCCAGTGTTTGATAAGGTAATGTGCCGGAGTTCTTTAAGGCTTTTGAGCGAGTGGCCACTAGATTGTCTTGGCCCAGTGAGATGTGGACTGTATTGATTCAATGCAGGTTAGTAGGTAAGGCCTTTTGCCAATATAATGCTTTGGAAGAGAGTGTAGTCAGAGATTATAGTAAAGTTAAGGCGTTGATTCTCAAGGCGTATGACTTGGTCCCTGAGGCTTATCGCCTGAAATTTAGAAATTCTATAAAGCCCGATACTATGTCCTATGTGGAGTATGCCTATCTTAAGGAGTAGCAATTTGACGACTGGGTAAAGAGTCGTCAGGTGGTCTCCTTCTCCTCCTTAAGGGAACTGATGCTACTTGAGGAGTTTAAGAAAACTTGTTGTAAAGAACTCAGGATTCACCTGGAGGAGGTTAAAGCATATAGCTTAAGTAAAGCTGCTCAGATAGCTGATGAGTTTGTGTTAACACACCGTGAAGGTAATAGCAGCTTTAGTCCGTCAGCCTTTAAATCCCAGTCTGCCAGGCCGAATGATAATTGGAGATCCAATCACCCCATTAAAACAAAGGTTGAAGTTAGCCAGGGAAATAACACGAGTGGAAGGAACACTCGGGTGTTTTCCCAGGGTACCCAAAGTTCTAATAATGTTGGTAGAGCTAGGGGAACTTGTTTTTGGTGTTACGAGCAGGGGCACTTTCAAGCTCGGTGTGCTGCCCGGATGAAGTATCTCCAGCAGAACGGAAGGGGAGGTAACAATGTCCCCGTATCTTTAATAGCCAATGCCCCTACTACCCCTAATACTGAAGTTGAGTGTTCCCAAGGAACTGAAGGAAGGGTTGGGATTAGTGCTAGTAGAGATGATATAAATCAATCGCCTACTAGCTCTCCTTTGTGACTTTTTGACAAATATATTTGGCCTGGCAGTTTGGTTATTGATAGTAAAGTTGTCAGAGTGAACTTTTTGAGGGACACTGAGTCTGCTCGATCATTGGTTTTGTCAAGGGTCTTGAAGGATGTTGGTGTGAATTCTGGAAATTATATGGTCCTGGGTGGTTTCCCTGATACAGTGGTTTCTGCACCTTTGGTGGAAGTAGAGGCATTCTTCCCAGGGTATCACAAGGTGACAGAATTGGCAGTGGTAGAAAAGCTCCCTATCCCAGGTATTGGCGGCATTTTGGGAAATGATAAGTTAGATGCCCAAAGTTATGAAATATTCCCAATAGTGTCCGGAACTGCAAGTCCTGTGGCAATTACCACTCGAGCTTCTGCAAAGGCTGCTGCCGCCTTACAGAATGAGGATAATTTAAACTTTAGTAGTTTAGAGTTAGAGGTAGAGAGACTCGGGTCTGTAGGTAGTGGTAGTAGTAGTTTTATAAATAAAATATTTAAACCTGATTGTGACTGTGTAAGCTTTATTGAAGCTAAGAAGGCTGAATTCAATTATGAATTAGGAGGTACGGATGATTTAACAAAACCAAGGTTCTGTGTGATTATAGGTTTGTTGTATAGAATTATTTGTCCTGTGGATCACGGCTTGAATCAAACCTCTCGGGTAGAACAGATTGTGGTACTTTCAAAATATCAGAATGATGGCCTTAGTTTAGCTCATGAGGATTCTTTTTCTGGTCATTTTGGAATTTGTGAACCTCATAGTAGATTGGCAAAATATTTTTGGTGGCCAGGATTGAAATCCTCAGTGAAGAAATTTGTAGGAAGTTGTGAAACATGTCAAATAATGGGTAAATCTAATAAACCTATTCCTAAAGCCCCTTTGCATCCAATTCCAGCAATTAGAGATCCTTTCGCTGAGTTGGCTGTTGATGTGGTTGGGCCTTTGCCCCGAACTAAATCTGGATTTACTTATCTTCTAACTATAATGGACAGAGCGTCTAGGTTTCCTGAAGCTTTTCCTATGAGGAAAATTACAGCAAAAGTAGTGTTTGAGAAACTAATAGAATTTTTTTTCCAAGTATGGGTTGCCTCGTAAAACTCAAACCAATTGTGGCACGAATTTTACAAGCAAAGTATTTAAAGGTAAATGTGCTGAACTGGCCATTAGGCACATTACCAGTGTACCTTACCACCCAGAGAGTCAGGGCATAGTGGAAAGGTTCCACCAAACCCTCAAGTCTATTCTAAAAAAGTACTGTTATGAGCAAGGTGAGGATTGGGGTAAAGGTCTTCCCTTTACCCTCTTTGCTATACGTAATCATCCCAATTCTTCCACAGGTATAGCTCCATTTGAGATGATTGACATAAAATACGTGGTCCTTTAGAAATGTTCTATGAGTTGCTAAAGGTTAGTCATAAGAAAGAATTGAATGTGGGTGAGTTCGTTGAAGACCTGAGGAGGAGATTATCAGCTACCTGGAAATTTTCCCAGGATAAGATGGTGCTGTCTCAGGCCTCAATGAAGAAAAATTATGATAAGAAGAGTAAGACACGTTCGTTTTAGCCTGGTGAGCTTGTTTTGGTTTTCAGTACAGACTCTGACAATTTTCTGGAACCTAGGTATAAGGGGCCTTGGAAGGTACTCCGGAAATTGTCTGATGTCAATTATGAAGTGGAAGCTCCTGGGACCAAACAAAAGTGTCGGATATTCCATATAAATAGATTGAAATCTTACACAGTTGGTAGACTTGACCCTCTAGCTATAGTATATGAGCCAGTGTCTCTAGTGTTAGACCACACATTAGAAGAACCAGCCGACTTGTTTTGCCAGGTATCATCAGATGCCCTTACAAGTAATATGCAAAATTTTGAAACTTTAGTAAAGGGTTTGGAGAATCTGGAGGGTATCCAAAAGGATGACATAATGAAATTAATATCTTATTTTTCAGACTTATTTCAGGCCTCTGCAGGCAGAACGACCTTGCTCCAACATGATGTTGATCTAAGCAGTGCTTCCCCAGTCAAACAAAGTCCTTATCGATTAAATCCAGAAAAACGGGATATTGTCGAGAAGGAGATAAAGTATATGTTGGAGTATGATTTAATTAGACCTTCGGTAAGTCCTTGGAGCTCCCATATTGTACTTGTTAAGAAACCTGACGGGCAGTTTCGCATGTGTGTGGACTACCGCAAGGTCAATGCTAATACAAAGAATGACTATTTCCCTTTGCCACATATTGAGGACTGTCTTGATCGGATAGAACCTGCTAAGTTTATAACCAAATTGGATCTTTTAAAAGGGTATTGGCAGGTTCCCCTATCTGATCGAGCTCGTGAGATTTCCGCTTTTGTTACGCCCTTTGGTCTTTACGAATGTAAGGTAATGCCCTTTGTGATGAAGAATGCAGCGTGTACCTTCCAGCGATTGATGAACCGAGTAATATGTGGTCTGGAGGGTACAGAAATTTATATAGATGATTTGGTTATTCACAGCAATGATTGGCGGACTCTTTTTGTAAATTTGAGTAAATGTGAATTTGGTAAAGCCAAGGTGTGTTATCTAGGTCACGAGGTTGGTTTGGGTCAGGTTACTCCTAAACACGCTAACCTCGAGGCTCTATTAAATTTGCAAAGGCCACACAATGTTAGGGAGGTCCGAGAATGTTAGGTATGTTGGGTTATTATAGGAGATTCGTCCGGAACTTCTCTGACATTGCTCAGCCCCTTACTCATCTATTGCAAAAGGGACAAAAGTTTGTATGGTCTTCTCAGTGTGAGGAATCTTTTTTAAAAGACTCAAAACTGTATTGATGTCTAACCACATTCTAATGTCTCCTGACTTTCAGAAACATTTTATTGTGCCTGTAGATGCCAGTGATGTTGGTATAGGTGGAGTACTTTTTCAAAGACATGAAGATGGTGAAGTGCGTCCAGTATCATACTTTAGTCGTAAGTGGCTGGATGCTGAGAGAAGGTATTCTACCATTGAGAAGGAGGCTCCAGCTTTAATTCGTACCTTGGTTCATTTCAAACCATATGTTACCAATTTTTCCTTTCCCGTAGAAATTTGGACGGACCATAACCCTTTGGTGTTCATTGAAAGAATGAAAGGTTCAAACCAGAGAATTTTGTGTTGGGCTCTTCAGCTACAGGAGTTTGCTTTAAGTATTAAGCATGTTAAGAGTGTTGATAACTGTATTCCTGACGCCCTATCTGGGATATAAGTCTGGTCAGTTCTCTACTCACCTCGCCCTTCTCATTTCTCCTTCGGGGTTTGTATTGAAAATTATATTTAAGGTAGTTAATTTTTTTATCATATTTAAAATGGTGTATCGATTTGGGCTTTATCTTAAGTCTGTTTTATTATGTTGTGAGTTTTGCTTCACCTTATTTTTCCCTTGTAGGATATTTTAGATTAGGTTGTCTTTATTTCCCTTGTAGGATGTTTTAGTTTAAGTTGTCTCTTTATTCACTTGTAAGATGTATTAGATTAAGTTTTTTATATGGCTGTTTTCTAGTATGTTATATGGTTGTGTGGTACTAAAAAAAATTATTCTATTTGAATAATATTTTTTTTTTTTGAGGGGGAGGAAGGTGTCAAATTAACGTAATTTACTGCTTGTTTATTTTATTAAATCAGCCTTGTACTTTAGTTTTAAGTGTTCTATTATATTCAGTTCAGTAATTGTATGTTGTGTACATTAACGTAACGTTCAGTGGTTTTTCTCAGTGATTCTTCCTCTTGTTATAAATTGCCTAACTATCGTGTTAACGATTGTTTTTATTTTGTTTTCTAGTTGGAATGGAACTGTAGTGCGGTGAATGGAGGCTGGGCTAAGGCAGTTTGGGCCTGTATAAGCTTCTGGACGTACGATTTTTTGTTGGCATCCTTCTGGAGATTTATCCTACGCCTTTTTGGAGGATTACTCCGACGGACGTTCCTTGGAAGTGGTTTTCAGTAGATGTGCTGAGCCATCTGCGGCGTATGTCCATTGTGGAGTGTGATCACTGCTGTGATATCGCAGGTTATCGTCACTTGCGACAACTGTACTCCTGATTCGTGCCGGAGGATTTGGCGGAAGACGTGGTCGACGCTATCCCGTCACGTAGGAGGCGTTACGCCAACCACTGTCCTGTCCGTCTTGAGCTGCATGTCCAGGAGAGCTAATGGCTCATGAGGAGGCTCGTAGGGAGGAAATTGCCAGGTAAGACGTAATTATCCTGTGTCGTTCCTCGGAATTGATCTCGACCCCTGGGTCTACCTAGACAATTTGTGTGCTCCCCCGTATATCTGCTGAAAGGTTGAAGAGACTACTCTGCACTTCGTTGTACTCAAGGATTTGTGTATTTGATCATATTTGTATTTATTATGTTATATTAAGTTGTCGGTATTGGGTTAGTTTTAAGTTTAGTAACAACATGGTTAGGTAGGAGATTTAAGGTTTTCCTGACTTTATTTTCTCTAGTCTTCCTTCAATCTTATAATTATAGGTTAGTGATTTTTCATTATTGGGCCCGTGTTATTATTAATTGAGCCTTTGGCATGTTATGTCCTTTCCTTGCTTTGTTAGGGTCAGCTTCTAAGTATTAGGTATCCTTGTGAGCCCGTTATTGCTCATATTTACTGTTAACTTTGCTCACAAGGATTATTTAGTATTAAGTGTATTATATAATTAAATATTGTTCATTTTATTCTGGTGTTTGTTTCCACATTCCTCATACCCTGTGTACTTTCTTACTGCCTACGATCCCTGTGAGTATTGAAATAAAGAGCCTGTATTACGGCCAAAGAGGTCGTAACAGAGAAAAAACATTCCCTGGAGTACTCCATTTTCACTGGAAACTTATTTGATAAGACTTCATTAACATTAACTTTGCACTAATTTGCAGTTATTCCATCGTACCCAGGGGTTTTATTTCAAATACAAAATAAAGCTAAATCTTTGATCATGACATTTCTTACGGGGGATTTCCAAAACGACTCCCACGGTTAAACCATAAGATTGCGCAATTCAAGAAGTCTCATTTCATTATGGTATTATCGATAAAAAAAACATTTTAACGCTGTGACTCTTGAAATCCATACTTAATAAATGACTTATATTTATTCCAAAAATTAATTTTTTCCACATGAACTATCTACAACCTCTCTCTCCTCTCTCTCTCTCTCTCTCTCTCTCTCTCTCTCTCTCTCTCTCTCTCTCTCCTCT
>NC_090745.1:69818096-69825596 GCF_036898095.1 Palaemon carinicauda
TATTATAGTGTATATATATATGTATATAAAGTATATATATATATATATATATATATATATATATATATGTGTGTATATATATAAATATATATATATATATATATATATATATATATATATATATCTATATATATATATATATATATATATATTTATATATATATATATATATATATATATATATTATATATATAAATATATATATAATAGATATATATATATATATATATATATATATATATATATTATATATATATATATATATATATATATATATACTATATAAAATATACATATAATAGATATATATATTATATACATATATATATATATATATATATATATATATATATATATATATATATATATATATATATATATATATATATATATATATATATATGTATATATATATATATGTATATATATATATATATATATATATATATATGTATATATATATATATATATATATATATATATATATATATATAGCCTATATTATATATATATTCAAATAAGCCATATATATTTTTGATACATTAAAGTCTGGATTCTTTTAACGACCTCGGGATCAGAGCCCCAGGCGAAATCACACAAAGACAAGAGCTTGGGTCCGGCCGGGAATCAAACCCTGGTCGGCAAGCTTGTATAGACAGTGACTAAACCACTTGGCCACGAAGAAAGATAAAAGTCAATGACAATTCTTCTCTACTTATACCTGTCGAATTCAGGTGTTTTGTACTTAGAATCGAAATCAACCCATCTTCACCTTCGTAGCTAATTGGTAGTTTGTTACTTGGCATTCAATTAATGATAAATTTTGCACATTTAGACGTGTTTTTCTTATTCAAATAAGCCATATATATTTTTGATACATTAATGTCTGGATTCTCTTAACAACCTCGGATCAGACCCCCAGGCGAAATCACACAAAGACATGAGTTTGGGTCCGTCCGGAATCGAACCCTGGTCGGCAAGCTTGTATAGACAGTGACTAAACCACTTGGCCACGAAGAAAGATAAAAGTCAATGACAATTCTTCTGTACTTATACCTGTCGAATTCAGGTGTTTTGTACTTAGAATTGAAATCAACCCATCTTCACCATCGTAGCTAATTGGTAGTTTGTTACTTGGCATTCAATTAATGATAAATTTTTGCACATTTAGACGTGTTTTTTCATATCCAAATAAGCCATATATATTTTTGATACATATATGTCTGGATTCTCTTAACGAGCTCGGGATCAGAGCCCCAGGCGAAGTCACACAAAGACAAGAGCTTTGGTCCGGCCAGGAATCGAACCCTGGTTGGCAAGCTTGTATAGACAGTGACTAAACCACTTGGCCACGAAGAAAGATAAAAGTCAATGACAATTCTTCTGTACTTATACCTGTCGAATTCAGGTGTTTTGTACTTAGAATTGAAATCAACCCATCTTCACCATCGTAGCTAATTGGTAGTTTGTTACTTGGCATTCAATTAATGATAAATTTTGCATATTTAGCGGTGTTTTTCATATCCAAATAAGCCATATATATTTTTGATACATTAATGTCTGGATTCTCTTAACGACCTCGGGATCAGAGCCCCAGGCGAAATCACACAAAGACAAGAGCTTGGGTCTGGCCAGGAATCGAACCATTGTCGGCAAGCTTGTATAGACAGTGACTAAACCATTTGGCCACGAAGAAAGATAAAAGTCAATGACAATTCTTCTGTACTTATACCTGTCGAATTCAGGTGTTTTGTACTTAGAATTGAAATCAACCCATCTTCACCATCGTAGCTAATTGGTAGTTTGTTACTTGGCATTCAATTAATGATAAATTTTGCACATTTAGACGTGTTTTTCATATTCAAATAAGCCACATATATTTTTGATACATTAATGTCTGGATTCTCCTAACGACCTCGGGATCAGAGCCCCAGGCGAAATCACACAAAGACAAGAGCTTGGGTCCGCCGGGAATCGAACCCTGGTCGGCAAGCTTGTATAGACAGTGACTAAACCACTTGGCCACGAAGAAAGATAGAGGTCAATGACAATTCTTCTGTACTTATACCTGTCGAATTCAGGTGTTTTGTACTTAGAATTGAAATCAACCCATCTTCACCATCGTAGCTAATTGGTAGTTTGTTACCTGGCATTCAATTAAGTATAAATTTTGCACATTTAGACGTGTTTTTCATATTCAAATAAGCCATATATATTTTTGATACATTAATGTCTGGATTCTCTTAACGACCTCGGGATCAGAGCCCCAGGCGAAATCACACAAAGACATGAGCTTGGGTCCGGCCGGAAATCGAACCCTGGTCGGCAAGCTTGTATAGACAGTGACTAAACCACTTGGCCACGAAGAAAGATAAAAGTCAATGACAATTCTTCTGTACTTATACCTGTCGAATTCAGGTGTTTTGTACTTAGAATTCAAATCAACCCATCTTCACCATCGTAGCTAATTGGTAGTTTGTTCCTTGGCATTCAATTAATGATAAATTTTGCACATTTAGGCGTATTTTCATATTCAAATAAGCCATATATATTTTTGATACATTAATGTCTGGATTCTCTTAACGACCTCGAGATCAGAGCCCCAGGCGAAATCACACAAAGACAAGAGCTTGGGTCCGGCCGGGAATCAAACCCTGGTCGGCAAGCTTGTATAGACAGTGACTAAACCACTTGGCCACGAAAAAAGATAACAGTCAATGACAATTCTTCTGTACTTATACCTGTCGAATTCAGGTGTTTTGTACTTAGAATTGAAATCAACCCATCTTCACCATCGTAGCTAATTGGTAGTTTGTTACTTGGCATTCAATTAATGATAAATTTTGCACATTTAGACGTGTTTTTCATATTCAAATAAGCCATATATATTTTTGATACATTAATGTCTGGATTCTCTTAACAACCTTGGGATCAGAGCCCCAGGCGAAATCACACAAAGACGTGAGTTTGGGTCTGTCCGGGAATCGAACCCTGGTCGGAAAGCTTGTATAGACAGTGACTAAACCACTTGGCCACGAAGAAAGATAAAAGTCAATGACAATTCTTCTGTACTTATACCTGTCGAATTCAGGTGTTTTGTACTTAGAATTCAAATCAACCCATCTTCACCATCGTAGCTAATTGGTAGTTTGTTACTTGGCATTCAATTAATAATAAATTTTGCACATTTAGACGTGTTTTTCATATTCAAATAAGCCATATATATTTTTGATACATTAATGTCTGGATTCTCTTAACGACCTCAGGATCAGAGCCTCAGGCGAAGTCACAAAAAGATAAGAGCTTGGGTCCGGCCGGTAATCGAACCCTGGTCGGCAAGCTTGTATAGACAGTGACTAAACCACTTGGCCACGAAGAAAGATAAAAGTCAATAACAATTCTTCTGTACTTATACCTGTCGAATTCAGGTGTTTTGTACTTAGAATTGAAATCAACCCATCTTCACCATCGTAGCTAATTGGTAGTTTGTTACTTGGCATTCAATTAATGATAAATTTTGCACATTTAGGCGTATTTTCATATTCAAATAAGCCATATATATTTTTGATACATTAATGTCTGGATTCTCTTATTGACCTCGGGATCCGAGCCCCAGGCAAAATCACACAAAGACAAGAGCTTGGGTCCGGCCGGGAATCAAACCCTGGTCGGCAAGCTTGTATAGACAGTGACTAAACCACTTGGCCACGAAAAAAGATAAAAGTCAATGACAATTCTTCTGTACTTATACCTGTCGAATTCAGGTGTTTTGTTCTTGGAATTGAAATCAACCCATCTTCACCATCGTAGCTAATTGGTAGTTTGTTACTTGGCATTCAATTAATGATAAATTTTGCACATTTAGACGTGTTCTTCATATTCATAAAAGCCATATATATTTTTGATATATTAATGTCTGGATTTTCTTAACAACCTCGGGATCAGAGCCCCAGGCGAAATCACACAAAGACAAGAGCTTGGGTCCGGCCGGGAATCGAACCCTGGTCGGCAAGCTTGTATAAACAGTGACTAAACCACTTGGCCATGAAGAAAGATAAAAGTCAATGACAATTCTTCTGTACTTATACCTGTCGAATTCAGGTGTTTTGTATTTAGAATTGAAATCAACCCATCTTCACCATCGTAGCTAATTGGTAGTTTGTTACTTGGCATTCAATTAATGATAAATTTTGCACATTTAGACTTGTTTTTCATTATTCAAATAAGCCATATATATTTTTGATACATTAATGTCTGGATTCTCTTAACGACCTCGGGATCAGAGCCCCAGGCGGAATCACACAAAGACAATAGCTTGGGTCCAGCCGGGAATCGAACCCTGGTCGGCAAGTTTGTATAGACAGTGACTAAACCACTTGGCCACGAAGAAAGATAAAAGTCAATGACAATTCTTTTGTACTTATACCTGTCGAATTCAGGTGTTTTGTACTTGGAATTGAAATCAACCCATCTTCACCATCGTAGCTAATTGGTAGTTTGGTACTTGGCATTCAATTAATGATAAATTTTGCACATTTAGACGTGTTTTTCATATTCAAATAAGCCATATATATTTTTGATACATTAATGTCTGGATTCTCTTAACGACCTCGGGATCAGAGCCCCAGGCAAAATCACACAAAGACAAGAGCTTGGGTCCGGCCGGGAATCGAACCCTGGTCGGCAAGCTTTTATAGACAGTGACTAAACCACTTGGCCACGAAGAATGATAAAAGTCAATGACAATTCTTCTGTACTTATACCTGTCGAATTCAGGTGTTTTGTACTTAGAATTGAAATCAACCCATCTTCACCATCGTAGCTAATTGGTAGTTTGTTACTTGGCATTCAATTAATGATAAATTTTGCACATTCAGACGTGTTTTTCAGTATTCAAATAAGCCATATATATTTTTGATACATTAATGTCTGGATTCTCTTAACGACCTCGGGATCAGAGCCCCAGGCGAAATCACACAAAGACAATAGCTTGGGTCCGGCCGGGAATCGAACCCTGGTCGGCAAGTTTGTATAGACCGTGACTAAACCACTTGGCCACGAAGAAAGATAAAAGTCAATGACAATTCTTCTGTACTTTTCCCCGTCGAATTCAGGTGTTTTGTACTTAGAATTGAAATCAACCCATCTTCACCATCGTAGCTAATTGGTAGTTTGTTACCTGGCATTCAATTAATGATAAATTTTGCACATTGAGACGTGTTTTTCATATTCAAATAAGCCATATATATTTTTGATACATTAATGTCTGGATTCTCTTAACGACCTCGGGATCAGAGCCCAAGGCAAAATCACAAAAAGACAAGAGCTTGGGTCCGGCCGGGAATCGAACCCTAGTCGGCAAGCTTGTATAGACAGTGACTAAACCACTTGGCCACGAAGAAAGATAAAAGTCAATGACAATTCTTCTGTACTTATACCTGTCGAACTCAAGGCAACAGGACATAACAAGTTCACAAGACAGACAATATTACAGAGGAAAAACCAGACATGAATTTTCATGTTCGTTTTAGTGCGAGGGAAGAGCGAAGATACAAGCATAATATATACAAAAGGAATTATGTACAATTGTGTGAAACACGGTTGGTACATGGCTCCCCCCCTAAAAATGACATACTGTACATGTTAAATAGGGCGCCCTGATCTAGAGAGGCGAACTGTAGGCGGGTCATCTGGCAGAAGATAAGCAGGTTTTAGACGATCAATGGAGACCCAGTCTTCTTTGCCCTGAATGTTTAGGAGGAATGCTTTCGGACTGCGTCGGATCACAAGGAAAGGGCCCGTGTAAGGGGCGTTAGTGGTGGCTTGCTGGTGTCGTTGCGCAGGAAGACGTGCGTTGCAAAGTGCAAGTCCGTTGGTATGTGATGCTTCGCTGGGGGCTTGTAAGTCTGGCGGCACGGAGTAAATTTTCCCACGACGTGACGTATGCGCTGGAGGTCGTCGGAGGAGGTTGTAGAAGGAAAAAATTCGGCAGGGACGACCAACGGGTCGCCATACACCATTTCAGCTGCCGAGACGTCGAGGGCGTCTTTAGGAGTGGTCCTTAGTTCAAGGAGGACCAAGGGAAGCTGATTAAACCAGTTGCAATCCTTGCAGCTGCTTTGAGGATGCGATGAAAACGTTCAACCATTCCATTGGCAGCAGGGTTGTAGGCTGTTGTCTGATGTAGGGTGATGCCCAGGAGATTCGCTAATGACGTCCACAATTGAGAGGTGAAAGTGGTTCCCCTGTCAGAAGTAATATGCTCAGGGATACCGAATCTTTAAATCCATCCAGAGATTAAGGCAGATGTACATGAGGCGGACGTTGCAGTTTCCATGGGAATGGCTTCAGGCCAACGAGTGCAGCGGTCGATGACGGTAAACAGGTAACGATGTCCTTGTGATGTGGGTAGGAGGCCTACAACGTCGACGTGAATGTGTGCGAAACGACGATGAGGTTGAGGAAAGGTGCCCACTCCTGAATCCGTGTGTCGATGTACTTTGGAAGTTCGGCAAGAAGTACAGGCGCGGACCCAATCCTTATCATCCCTAGAAATGCCGTGCCAAATGAACTTTGCCTTCAGCAGCTGTGCAGTAGAACGGCACGAGCGATGTGAAAGGCCGTGAATGAAATCAAACACCTGTCGGCGCATGGGAGCAGGAATCCAAGGTCGCGGTCTACTAGTACTGACGTCACAGAGGAGGGTGGTGTTGGAGTCTTCAAGGGGAAAGTCTTCCCAACGGAGGGACGTGCAGGATGTCCTACAAGCTTGATACTCTGGATCCTGTTGTTGGGCTTCAGCCAGGGCGTTGTAATCCAATCCCAGTTGTACGGCAGCCAACGTGTTTCTTGACAGGGCATCGGCAACGAGATTCATTTTCCCAGGGACGTATTGGAGGGTGCAATTGTAATCAGCCACGGCGGAGAGATGTCGGCGTTGACGGTCTGACCAGGCGTCAGACTGTCGAGTGAAGGCGTGCACCAGAGGCATGTGGTGTGTGCGAATGACGAAGGGCGTACCTTCTAAGAAATGGCGAAAGTGACGGACAGCCAAGTGCACCGCCAGCAATTCACGATCGAAGGTAGAATAACCCGATTCTGCCTTGGACAGTTTTCTGCTGAAGAAGGCCAATGGGCGGGGCTAGCCTTTGACCACCTGCTTGAGTACTGCACCAATAGCGACGTCGCTGGCATCAGTGGAGAGAAGGAGAGGGGCGTGTGGGATAGGAAAAGTGAGAGCCGCAGCAGTTGATAGGGCCTTCTTTGCATTGCAGAAGGCTGTTTCTTGAAGGGGACCCCACTTCAGGTCCTTCGACTTGCCCTTAAGGGCGGCGTAGAGGGGAGCAAGAGTGGCGGCAATGGCTGGCAGAAACCTGTGATAATAGTTGATCATGCCCAAGAATTCCTGCAGAGCTTTGACGGTCGAGGGCACGGGGAAGTTCTGAACGGCTGCTACCTTCTCAGGGAGGGGGTGGACACCATCAGGAGTGATGCGGTGCC
>NC_090745.1:69840596-69843096 GCF_036898095.1 Palaemon carinicauda
GAGACCTGTTTCCCTATAACTTTTGTCCTCCAAAAAATTCATTTATTAAACTTTTTTTTTTTTTTTTTTTCAAGGTTTGATGGCACATTTCACCAGCCACTTAGCATTCAGGATGGTATGGTGATGAATTTGCATGCCTAAATTCTGCATTGCCTGTCTAAATACATTGCTCAATAAATCTGAGCACTAATCAGATTGGAGCTCTCTATGTAAACCAGACTTAAGGAAGAATTGTATCATCTTTAATCGTATGTATACAGTATACTGGTACCCAACTTTTGATTTTGGCATTTTACCACCAATGTCTACTATTATCCTATGGAATGGTTATTCTCTAGCTGGTAGTATGGGTTCCAAGGGAGCTTTCGTCAATTTTTGGTTTAGTTTCTATGGCCATTTGACAAACATGAATGATCTAAAAATAAAAAATAAAAAGTCTTCAATGTCAGAATGAATTCCTGGTCAATAAATATGTTTAGTGACTTTGTTAGAAGTTTTGTTTATTCCAAAAGGGCCACTACATGGATCCAGATGTGCCACATGTAAAAAAGACACACTTTAATTAGGTGTCATGGCTATTTGGTAAATAACTCTCCATTCTTCCTTGGCAGCAATATTAGGGGCTCTAAATTTTCTCATTAAGAAACCATCTTCTATTTAATACTTTACTTGTGAAAGCTTTTGAAGCTATGTCTGCTATCATTAGGTCATTTCATTGATTTTTAATGAATTCCGTTCTGATTACTGCTAAAACCGTACCCTGTTCTGAACATTCTCCATATTCACCTTGGAAAAATTTAGAGAATTCAGTCTTAGAACTCTAGCCATCTTCCTCCCTCCTCATTGCCCGTGTTACAGCACACACGGTAAAGAAAATACCTGAAAATTTCTCTTCCAAGCACTTAGTGCTGACAAAACTCTGAGAATAGTTAAGTAACTGTCGGTTACTCAACATCTCATTACCACCAATGTCATTAGCTAATATCAAATCAATTTCCTTTACAGGTTTTTCATCAACAATGGCAGCCCTAACTGACCCCGCTGCATAATCAAACTATAGGAATGTAGTTTCCTCAGGACAAGAGATTACCCAATTAAAAAAAAGAAAAAAAAAATTAATCAACACCAACTTATGTTAGAACTTCAAACCATCAGGTAACGCCCTTTCCTAAATCGAGGTCTGTGGGGCCCTGTATATCTGATAATTACTATTCATTTTCTGACGAATACAACTTTCTGTCACTACACTACCATAGGACACAAATGATTAATACCTCTCTTAACCAGAGAACCAAGGATTCACTTTACTCTTATTTGATCCATAAAATTTTCCAACTCTTACCTTGATTACCAAAACTACTGGTTTGTGTTCTCCTTTATTGTCCCAAAAGGACTAACAGTCTGCCTTTCTCCGCCCTAGTTTCCACAATACACTTTCTTGGTATGCTCTGTCCAGTAGGCAAACTATTACCATTTTGTACTGATGCTAGAACACCTTTATCTAACTCACTTGCACTTTCAGTCTTACGCCTACCATTCTTCAATTTCTGAAAATCCTCTTTGCTACTTTTACCATTAAAAGAATCATTGTTTCCCATTAAAATATTGCATGTCAACGAATATTTGTAAGCCATAGAGGCAGCTTTCTCCAAACTTTCTTCCTGAAGCTCCTCCAAGTGTACCTTGAAATCCTTTGATAATTTTTTTTTCAACTCTTCCAACAAAATTATTTGTTTAAATCCATCGAAGTCATCCATCTCTTTCGACCTCAAGCAATCCTCTAGCAATTCAGCCTTTATCAGAGCAAAGTCCTCAGAAGTCTGATCTCCTGCTAAGTCTACGAAATTCTAACCGATAAGCTTTTGGCACAAGTTTGTATGCTTTGTGAATACACTTTTCCAATTCTTAAATATTACCACATATCTTTACAGATAAACTAGAAAATGAACCTTAAGCCCTACTTGTCAATGAACACTGCAGTAACATAGACCATGAGGTTTTTGGCCGGTCATTTTCTTTCGTTACCTTCTCAAAAATAAAGTGATTTGTTACTTCATTTTCATTAAAAGTGTGAACCATTTTCATGTATTTAGTTATATCCAAATCGACACTACCTTGTCTATTTTACGTTCATATCTACAAACTTTAATTCGTGTTCTATTCTTTCATGCCCAAATTTCCTTTCTTTCTCCCTCTATTTTGCTCTTTCACATTCAAGTTCCCTATCTTTTACGTACAACATACATTTCCAACTCTATTAGCCTAATTTTGATGTTACTGCAATCGTCTTCCTTTCTTATTGCAAAATCTACCTTCTCCACGATAACCTATTCCACCTGCATTATCGATTTTTATTTTGTTCATAAAAGAACAGTAAAATTAAAATATATTTTAGCAAAATTGTACATATAGAGTACCGTCTATGGTAGCCCGATGACGAGTTTGTAATGCAGCTACTCTGATAATTTTGTCAAGATGGAGTTTTCAATTATACGGAGAT
>NC_090745.1:69848096-69850596 GCF_036898095.1 Palaemon carinicauda
TGGTGGAATGAAGGAGTGAAGGTGAAAGTGGAAGAGAAAAAGAGGGCTTTTAAAGAATGGCTGCAGAGTAATAGTATAGAGAAGTATGAAAAATATAGAGAGAAAAAGGCGGAAGTAAAGCGCAAGGTACGTGAGGCAAAGAGGGCAGCTGACCTGAGGTGGGGTCAGGGATTGGGTCAGTCATATGAAGAGAATAAGAAGAAGTTTTGGAAAGAAGTGAAGAGAGTAAGGAAGGCTGGCGCAAGAATTGAAGAGACCGTGAAAGATGGAAATGGAAGGTTGTTAAAAGGAGAGGAGGCAAGGAAAAGGTGGGCGGAATATTTTGAAAGTTTGCTGAATGTTGAGGATAATAGGGAAGCAAATATAATTGCTGTTCCAGGTGTTGAGGTGCCAGTGATGGGAGATGAGAATGAGAGAGAGATAACAATAGAGGAAGTGAGGAGAGCACTAGATGAAACGAGAGTAGGAAAAGCATCTGGTATGGACGGTGTGAAAGCTGAGATGTTGAAGGAAGGGGGTGTGACTGTACTTGAATGGTTGGTGGGATTGTTTAATATGTGTTTTGTGTTGTCAATGGTACCAGTAGACTGGGTTTGTGCATGTATTGTACCACTATATAAGGGTAAGGGAGATGTGCATGAGTGTTGTAATTCAAGAGGTATTAGTTTGTTGAGTGTAGTTGGAAAAGTGTATGGTAGAGTACTGATTAATAGGATTAAGGATAAAACAGAGAATGCAATCTTGGAAGTACAGGGTGGTTTTAGAAGAGGTAGGGGTTGTATGAATCAGATTTTTACAGTTAGGCAGATATGCGAGAAATATTTAGCAAAAGGTAAGGAGGTGTATGTTGCGTTTATGGATCTGGAGAAAGCATATGATAGAGTTGATAGGGAAGCAATGTGGGATGTGATGAGGTTATATGGAGTTGGTGGAAGGTTGTTGCAAGCAGTGAAAAGTTTATACAAAGGTAGTAAAGCATGTGTTAGAATAGGAAATGAAGTGAGTGATTGGTTTCCGGTGAGAGTGGGGCTGAGACAGGGATGTGTGATGTCGCCGTGGTTGTTTAACTTGTATGTTGATGGAGTGGTGAGAGAGGTGAATGCTCGAGTGCTTGGACGAGGATTAAAACTGGTAGGCGAGAATGACCATGAATGGGAGGTAAATCAGTTGTTGTTTGCGGATGATACTGTACTGGTAGCAGACACAGAAGAGAAGCTTGACCGACTAGTGACAGAATTTGGAAGGGTGTGTGAGAGAAGGAAGTTGAGAGTTAATGTGGGTAAGAGTAAGGTTATGAGATGTACGAGAAGGGAAGGTGGTGCAAGGTTGAATGTCATGTTGAATGGAGAGTTACTTGAGGAGGTGGATCAGTTTAAGTACTTGGGGTCTATTGTTGCAGCAAATGGTGGAGTGGAAGCAGATGTACGTCAGAGAGTGAATGAAGGTTGCAAAGTTTTGGGGGCAGTTAAGGGAGTTGTAAAAAATAGAGGGTTGGGCATGAATGTAAAGAGAGTTCTATATGAGAAAGTGATTGTACCAACTGTGATGTATGGATCGGAGTCGTGGGGAATGAAAGTGATGGAGAGACAGAAATTGAATGTGTTTGAGATGAAGTGTCTGAGGAGTATGGCTGGTGTATCTCGAGTAGATAGGGTTAGGAACGAAGTGGTGAGGGAGAGAACGGGTGTAAGAAATGAGTTAGCGGCTAGAGTGGATATGAATGTGTTGAGGTGGTTTGGCCATGTTGAGAGAATGGAAAATGGTTGTCTGCTAAAGAAGGTGATGAATGCAAGAGTTGATGGGAGAAGTACAAGAGGAAGGCCGAGGTTTGGGTGGATGGATGGTGTGAAGAAAGCTCTGGGTGATAGGAGGATAGATGTGAGAGAGGCAAGAGAGCGTGCTAGAAATAGGAATGAATGGCGAGCGATTGTGACGCAGTTCCAGTAGGCCCTGCTGCTTCCTCCGGGGCCTTAGATGACCGCGGAGGTAGCAGCAGTAGGGGAGTCAGCATTATGAAGCTTCATCTGTGGTGGAAATGTGGGAGGTTGGGCTGTGGCACCCTAGCAGTACCAGCTGAACTCGGTTGAGTCCCTGATTAGGCTGAAGGAACATAGAGAGTAGAGGTCCCCTTTTTGTTTTGTTTCATTGTTGGTGTCGGCTACCCCCCAAAATTGGGGGAAGTGCCTTGGTATATAGATAGATTAAATGCCGTTCGTGGTTTGTTATTTACGTTGATTAAAATCATGTGCGTTAGTGATATACAGTATATTCTTCATAAAATAACCATGTGTTGCAAACTCACAATTCAGCCATCATATTGGAGATGGGTTTATTTCAAGTCTATGGACAGATTCCTGAATTCGAGAGTAATATGTACGAGAACTTGTCATAAACCCATATCTCTCTTGATTGCTCAGCTAGTAGAGTCATTGTAGGCATGGTTTCCAGACAAATAGGCAGGGGTTCGAATCTCTACCCGCCTAAAAGCTGTTACCATAAG
>NC_090745.1:69853096-69860596 GCF_036898095.1 Palaemon carinicauda
TCGACCCTGGGATCAGAGTCCTAAGGCGAAACCACTGCCAGACAATAGCATCTTACCGAGCAGGAATCGAACCCTGGTCCAGAATATTTGTATAACAGTGACAGTACTATTTAGTCCTTAAGAAATATAAAAGTCAATGACAATTCTTCTGTACACATATATACCTGTTAAATTCCGGTTATTTTACCTAGAATTGAAATCTCTCACTCTTCACCATCGAAGCAAACTGGTATGTTTGTACTTGGCATTTAATTAATGATAAATTTTTCTCATTACACTTGTTTTTTTCATATTCAATTAAGCCATAATTTCTAATACATTAATGCCCGGATTCCGTTATAAACCGCGGGATCAGAGTCCCATTGCAAAACCACTCAAAGACAATAGCATCTGACCGGCAGGGAATCGATCACAAAGTCCAGGATACTTGTATGAGAGTGATAGTACCATTTAGCCATGAAGAAAGATGAAAGTCAATGACACTTCCTCTGCACACTTACATGTCGAGTTCCGGTTTTCTGTATTTAGAATTGAGAAATCAACCCATAATCACCATCATAGCTAATTGGTATGCTTGTACTTGGCATTTGATTAATGATAAGTTTTGAACATATAGACGTGTTTTTCGTATTCAAATAAGCCATATATATTAACACATTCAATATCTGAATTCCCTTATCGACCCCAGGATCAGATTCCCAATGCGAAACCACTCAAAGACAATAGCATCTGACTGGCCAGGAATCGAACCTTGTTCCAGGATAGTACCATTAGCCATGAAGAAATATAAAAGTCAATGACAATTCTTTCTGTACACATACCTGTTGACTTCATATTCTGTATACTTTGCTTCAACCCATCTTTACCATTATAGCTAGTAGGTATGTTTGTACTTGGCTTTTGATTAATGAGGAATTTTGGACATTTAGACGTGTTTTTATTTTTTTTTCTTTCAAATAAGCCATGTATTTCAATGCATTAATATCTAGATTCACTTATCGACCTTGGGATCAGAGTTACAAAGCGAAACCACTCAAAGACAATAGCTTCTGACCGGCCAGGAATTAAACCCTGGTCCAGGACACTTGTATGATAGTGGCAGTACCATTTAGTCACAAAGAAATATAAAAGTCAATGACAATTCTTCTGTACACATACCTTTCGAATCCAGGCTTTTTGTACTTGAAATTGAAATAAACCTTCTTCACCATCGTAGCTAATTGGAATGTTTGTACTTGGCATTCGATTAATGTTAATTTTGCACGTTTTGATGGTTTTTTGCGTGTTCATGTGAATCACGTATTTTAATACATCAATGTTTGGATTCTCTTATAGACCTTAGGATCAGAGTCCCAAGGCGAAACCCCTCAAAGACAATAATAGCATCTGACGAGCCGGGAATCGAACCATGGTCCAGAATTACCTGCATGAAGGTGACAGTATCATTTAGCCCCGTAGAAAGATAAAAGTCGATGACAATTCTTTTGTACACATATCTGTCGAATTCAGGCTTTTTTTTTTATTTAGAATTGAAATCAACCTATCTTCACCATTGTAGCTAATTGGTATGTTTGTACTTAGCATTCTATTAATTAGAGATTTTACACATTCCGACTTTTTTTTATATATTTAAATAAGACATATATTTTAATACATTAATATCTGGATTCTCTTACGTCCTTGGTATCAGAGTCCCGAGGTGAAACCACTCAAATATAATAGCATCTGACCGGCCAGAAATCGATTCCTGGTCCAGGATACTTGTATGACAGTGATAGTACCATTTAGTTACAAAGAAAGATAAAAGTCAATGATAATTCTTCTGTAAACATATCTGTAGTCATTACTTTATAAGAACTATTCAAAAACTACCTCTTACTTTGATTCACAGTCAGAGATTACGATCAAGCACTATTTTGAAATATTAGTGATTGAAATGATACACTCTTTACAAAAACAAATTTATTCTATAAAAGGTTACAATAATAATGCCAAAATAATTAAAACCAAAATAAAATTACTCAAAATATTAAATATGAGCAAATCCTTACATTAAGACAATAGATTTATCACTTTACGAAAATAATACAATCCCTTTTTTATCACTAAATATCAATATATGAATATATTAAATTTTGATGATAAAAGAAAATAGTTAGCACTTCAACACACCAATGATTAAGTATTAATAGGAATTTACATAAAGGTAACTAATTCACTTACGTGTTTTGGATCACACGAGGTAACCGAACAATTAAGACAAAATAAAATCACATAATGTTTATCCTAAACTCACAGGGCCAGTTACATAAATTAATGTTACACAAGTACTTACAGTAACATAATACACTTGGAATGTCATTCAATGGATTCTTCAACGTTTGAACACACTGCACACGATATATGTTGGATATAAATTGTTAATCACGTTTCAGAGTGCTCATACTTGACGCAAATGAGAGGAGAGAGGACGAACTTGGCTCCTTCAAAGGACAGGCTGGATCTCTTTTGTTGCTCATGCATTCATAGGGATTTATGTATATTGACTAAATTATTCTAGACCCTTTTAGGTTAGGGGGTCTGAAAGTTTAGGGGGCAGTGCTTACGGCGCCAGAGTTGACAATTAAGAAATAAAATAGGGGAACTAGCCCTCTCTTATCTGACTTTGCTCACCTACCCCTCGAAACATTAAGAAAAAAAGAGTGAATCCATTTCAAGAAATTTCATGTACTTTTTAACCACCTAAGAAATATAAGAAAAGCTTAATATTTTGTATTCATATCTCGTGTGGTTCGTACACGAGGTTAGATAAAACTTTGTAACAAAATACGTAAAATGAAAAATTAATTCCTCAAAATAATGTAAACTTACATAGAGTGACTTGAATGAAAAACACTTGGAATGAATGACGAAAGACTTATGTACTCCACATACATTACTTAAACCTACATGAATGAGAACCACCTTGAGAATAAAATATTTACTCTATACGAGACAAGCTTCGTGTATAAATATATATATATATATATATATATATATATATATATATATATATATATATATATATATATATATATTATATATATATATATATATATATATATATATATATATATATATATATATATATATATATATATATATATGTGTGTGTGTGTGTGTGTGTGTGTGTGTGTGCGTTTAGGGAGGGCTTTATATATTCATAAATATATGTCGTGTGCATGTCGTAACAAATATTAAGTCTCTTGTAATGTGATGATAAAAACATAAAATTAATGGCCATTTTCTTTTTCTCTTGATTATATATCCTAATAAACTAAACCAATAAATGATAGATATATAATTTAGTTTTTTGTTTTTCTAGGCATCAAAAGGGATTCCGGACATATGAATTATACCTTTCAATATCATGGCTTTTGCATTGTTATGTAATATTTTGCACTTAATGGCAGTTGCAATGGTGCTCCAATGCTTTGGTAGCCGGCGGAAGATTTGAAGCAGGTTTTCCCTTTCCTTTCCCTTTATCCTTACGCATCACATTTTCCTTACCGTTTATCAAAAGCCCTATTGGTGGCTCTTTTTTCTTTCTGTTGTTTAGTGACGATCATGTTTCGTTATCGAGAATATTTTAACGAAGTAAAGGAGTTAAGTTTCAAGAAACCTTCAGGTAGCTGGAATGTTGAGAGTTGGCTATCCGAGAAGTTTAAAACTGAATTGCAGATCACCTGAGATTTTTTAATGCGTTTCAGCCGTTTGTCATCGGCGCGTTTAGTGCACTCATATGTAAATTTTTTGCATTTACGGGGGCTAGAATTTCCAGTATTTGCGTCGTTTTATGGTTGATTTACATGGAATCAAGTGTTTAAGCTTCTCTTAATCTTTATTTCGATTTAACTGTCTTCTGTGAAACAAATAGTAAAGCACACTTTTCAACATTAGAAATATATGTGATAGCGTTTGACTTATTGTGGATTTTACTTGCTATTTTTTTTTTCTTTATGTGGGTTTATGAAGTAGTTTGTTGCCCTTTTCCATTAAAGGTTTTGTTGATTCAACGATGTGGTGTTAAAAATGGATGGTAGCTAATATTATTTTATTAATGGATGGAGCGTAAAAGAGAATAAGTATAAGTTTAATCATTGCTTTTAATTAAATATACTGCTTTAATAACAAACAGTAAGAGTAGATTTTCACCTCGGTATGCCCCTTTTATAATAAATGTACCAGATCCATGTAGAAAACCTCTTACGCGCATATTGAACAAAATACTATATGCAGTCATAAAACGTCTTAACTTGCAGCCATCAATAAAAAACAATAATAGATTCATTGTAAACAAGAAGTAGCCTTAGCATTATATAAAAATACATATTCTCCTTTGTCCTCATATACCTAACAACATCGAGATTACCAAACAATTCTTTTTCACTCAGGATGGTCGACTACTGCATTATTAATTGTTCAGTAGATACTTTCCTCTTGGCAAGGGTAGAGGAGACTCTTTAGCTAAAGTTGCTCTTCTAGGAGGAGACTCCAAAACCAAACCATTGTTCTCTATACGTGGTAGGGCCATAGCCTCTATAACATGGTCTTATACAGTCATGTAGTAGAGTTCTTGTACTTGAGGGTACACTTGGGCACACTATTCTATCTTATTTCTATTCCTCTTATTTTGTTAAAGTGTTATAGTTTCCATATGAATTATTCATATTAAGGTTGTTACTGTTCTTGAAATGCTTTATTTTGTTTGTTAATTACTTCACTTTCCTTTCCTCACTTGACTATTTTCTATGTTGGAGCCCCTGGGCTTTTAACGTCTGGGATTTTGGCTTGGCTAGGAATAATAATAATAATAATAATAATAATAATAATAATAATAATAATAATAATAATAATAATAATAATAATAATAATAATAATAATATGCACTGCACTCATAGGGTGATCGTGAAATCTTTTGATATAGTTTACCTAGTATTCCATTTCCCCCTTTTCACATTCAGAGCTCATTATGCAACTTTGGAAGATTTTTTTGGTATGGAACCTTACGCTAAATGACCTACCTATAATTTGATTGGCCTTGATTTTAGTGCTCCTTCGGCCGTCTTAATCACGAGGCCATTGTTTTCCAGCTCAAAATATTGGGAGTAGGTAAGTCTTTGCTTATTATCATTATTTATAGGCAATAGATTACAAAGAGTTGTTGAATCACACCATATTCAGTATAGAAATGTGGTAGCTGGTGTACCTAAGGCTTGTGTTCTTTGCCCAGTACTTTTTATCATATGTAAACAAACAGGATATGTGGTTTGGCCTAGAAAACAAGTATGTTACATATGCAGAAGATGCTACTTTCATTGCCTGAATTCCATCTCCTGAATGTAGATCTAGGGTTGCTGAGTCACTAAATAGAGATCGAGCTTGAATTAGTGTATGGTGCAAAGTATGGGTCATAAAATTTAAACGTATTAAAGCTTAAGGTAGGTCAAGGACAGTGGCTCCCTAAAAATCAGATTCCCGTATTGTTTTTCTTTATTTTTATTTATCTGTAAGACTCATTTAAAATTTTAAGTATATTTTATATTGCAAATTGATTTTTGAGAAACAAATTATATATTTTTCTTCCTCAATTGAAAAAAAAAAACTAGGTTATTTTCAGTGATCAGTCTACTTTGAATACATTTTGAATAATCTCAATCGGCATTGTTTCAAATATTATTCTTCTGTCTAAACTTCAGCTACTGAAATGAATTTTAATTTGTTGGACAGAATCTTGGGGTCTATTAAGTCTTAAATTTCTGATGTTCATATTAATCTCTGGCACCGTGATTCAGTTGTTTCTTTGTGTATGATGTATCGGAATTTTCATAATTCTGACCATCCTTTACATTCGGATTTCCCAGTCTGCACAATCTTTCACGTGGTACAAGGTGTGCAGGTAATTCAAACTTCCATGCCTTCTCCATCATAAGGATCAATAATACCTGGTATTCTAGGAGCTTTATTTCAGATGTAACCAAATTGGGAGATTATCTTTCTAATCTTACAGCTGAATAGGTGGAACTTCAGAAAGTCAAACTTACTGCAATGGTTTCATGTAGAAAAGGCTGACATAAGTCTCTCTTCATAAGTTATATATGAGAGATCTATTTCAGCGTTTGTACTGTTATTAAGATGTTTATGTTCAGTATTCATTGTATCTCATGTAGTTCATTTGTTTCATCATTATCTTCCTTCATTGGGCTTGTAGGATTGTAGCTTGGATAATAATAATAATAATAATAATAATAATAATAATAATAATAATAATAATAATAATAATATGGCTGCCTCATTTTCATTGATGTTATACTCTTTATTCTTAATGGCTTTTCTTATCTTCTTTTTAGGAATACTGCATACAGCCAGTAATTGGGCAAAAGTCATCCATCATGGTGGGTAGTCAAATTCTGAAAAAATTTGTAAATCAAGGTTCTCATGTAAAATTTACAAGCTAGGTGAAATTTACAAGTTGGGTAAAATAATACAGCGAATAAGCTACGTGGTTCCAGAGTGATGCCTCCTTTCCTCAGGCTAGAGTGGTGGAAACGATGCTAGCTACATCTAATATATGGTAATTTTGCCTTAGGCAGTAAGGCGGCGAATTTACATATGTTGCCTCGGGCGTCTTGATTGGAGTGAATAGTGAAGTTGATAGAAGTTGTGGTGGCCGATGTGGTAACGTCCCCGACTGATGATCACCAGACTGGCGATTGAGTTCCGCTCAAACTCGTTATTTTCTTTGGTTGCTGCAACCTCACCATCCTTGTGAACTATGGATGGGGAGTTTGGGGAAGCCTATAGGTCTATCTGCTGAGTCATCTGCAGCCATTGCCCGGTCCTCTTTGGTCCTAGCTTGGGTTGAGAGTGAGTTTGGATGGTGATCATATATATATATATATATATATATATATATATATATATATATATATATATATGTATATATATATATATATATATATATATATATATATATATATATATATATATATATATACATGTATATATACATACATATATATATATATATATATATATATATATATATATATATATATATATATATATATATATATATATATATATGTATATATATATATATATATATATATATATATATATATATATATATATATATGTGTATATATATATATATATATATATATATATATATATATATATATATATATATATACATATATATATATATATATATATATATATATATATATATAGTATATATATATATACATATATATATATATATATATATATATATATATATATATATATATATATATATGTGTGGTCAGTCTCTAGGGTATTGACCTGCTCGATAGTGCAATGTCAAATTCCCTTGCCCCTGCCATTCATAAGCGTCCTTTAAAGCTTTAATGGCGGATCCTCATTGTCTAAGCCGCTCACCGAGAGCGACTTTAGTTCTGTCAGACTGCCTTCCCA
>NC_090745.1:69875596-69878096 GCF_036898095.1 Palaemon carinicauda
GACATGAATTTTCATGTTCGTTTTAGTGCGAGGGAAGAGCGAAGATACAAGCATAATATATACAAAAGGAATTATGTACAATTGTGTGAAACACGGTTGGTACATGGCTCCCCTCCTAAAAATTACATACTGTACATGTTAAATATGGCGCCCTGATCTAGAGAGGCGAACTGTAGGCGGGTCATCTGGCAGAAGATAAGCAGGTTTTAGACGATCAATGGAGACCCAGTCTTCTTTGCCCCGAATGTTTAGGAGGAATGCTTTCGGACTGCGTCGGATCACAAGGAAAGGGCCCGTGTAAGGGGGCGTTAGTGGTGGCTTGCTGGTGTCGTTGCGCAGGAAGACGTGCGTTGCAGAGTGCAAGTCCGTTGGTGTGTGATGCTTCGCTGGGGGCTTGTAAGTCTGGCGGCACGGAGTAAATTTTCCCACGACGTGACGTATGCACTGGAGATCGTCGGAGGAGGTTGTAGAAGGAAAAAATTTGGCAGGGACGACCAACGGATCATACACCATTTCAGCTGCCGAGACGTCGAGGGCGTCTTTAGGAGTGGTCCTTAGTCCAAGGAGGACCCAGGGAAGCTGAGTAAACCAGTTGCAATCCTTGCAGCGGGACATCAAAGCTGCTTTGAGGGTGCAATGAAAACGTTCAACCCTTCCATTGGCAGCGGGGTTGTAGGCCGGTGTCTGATGTAGGGTGATGCCCAGGAGATTCACTAATGACGTCCACAATTGAGAGGTGAAAGTGGTTCCCCTGTCAGAAGTAATATGCTCAGGGATACCGACTCTTGAAATCCATCAAGAGAGTAAGGCAGATGTACAAGAGGCAGACGTTGCAGTTTCCATGGGAATGGCTTCAGGCCAACGAGTGGAGCGGTCGATGATGGTAAACAGGTAACGATATCCTTGTGATGTGGGTAGGGGGCCTACAACGTCGACGTGAATGTGTGCGAAATGACGCTGAGGTTGAGGAAAGGTGCCCACTCCTGAATCCGTGTGTCGATGTACTTTGGAAGTTTGGCAAGAAGTACAGGCGCGGACCCAATCCTTAGCATCCTTAGAAATGCCATGCTAAAAGAACTTTGCCTTCAGCAGCTGTGCAGTAGAACGGCACGAGTGATATGAAAGGCCGTGGATGAAATCAAACACCTGTCGGCGCATGGGAGCAGGAATCCAAGGTTGCGGTCTACCAGTACTGACGTCACAGATGAGGGTGGTGTTGGAGTCTTCGAGGGGAAAATCTTCCCAACGCAGGGACGTGCAGGATGTCCTACAAGCTTGATACTCTGGATCATGTCGTTGGGCTTCAGCCAGGGCATTGTAATCCAATCCCAGTTGAACGGCAGCCAAAGTGTTTCTTGACAGGGCATCGGCAACGGGATTCATTTTCCCAGGGACGTATTGGAGGGTACAATTGCATTCAGCCACAGCGGAGAGATGTCGGCGTTGACGGGCGGACCAGGCGTCAGACTGTCGAGTGAAGGCGTGCACCAGAGGCATGTGGTCTGGGCGAATGACAACGGGCGTACCTTCTAAGAAATGGCGAAAGTGACGGACAGCCAAGTGCACCGCCAGCAATTCTCGATCGAAGGTAGAATAACCCGATTCTGCCTTGGACAGTTTTCTGCTGAAGAAGGCCAATGGGCGGGGCGAGCCTTTGACCACCTGCTCGAGTACTGCACCAATAGCGATGTCGCTGGCATCGGTGGAGCGAAGGAGAGGGGCGTGTGGAATAGGAAAAGTGAGAGCCGCAGCAGTTGATAGGGCCTTCTTTGCATTGCAGAAGGCTGCTTCTTGAAGGGGACCCCACTTCAGGTCCTTTGGCTTGCCCTTGAGGGAGGCGTAGAGGGGAGCAAGAGTGGCGGCAATGGCTGGCAGAAAACGGTGATAATAGTTGATCATGCCCAAGAATTCCTGCAGAGCTTTGACGGTCGAGGGCGCGGGGAAATTCTGAACAGCTGCTACCTTCTCAGGGAGGGGATGGACTCCTTCAGGAGTGATACGGTGCCCTAAGAACGACACTTCGTTGGCGCCAAAGGTACACTTGTCGTACCAGACTACAAGGCCTTTTTGTTGCAGGCGGTCGAGCACGATGCGCAGGTGACGGAGGTGTTCCTCTTTTGAGGAGGAGAACACAAGTATGTCGTCCACATAACATACACAGAAAGGGAGGTCCCCTAAGATGCCATCCATGAGACGTTGAAACGTTGCCCCAGCATTACGAAGGCCAAAACAGGAGTAATTGAAGGTGTATGTGCCAAACGGAGTGGTGATGGCGGTCTTGGGGATGTCTTCTGGGTTCATAGGCACCTGATAATACCCCTTCAGGAGGTCGAGCGTAGAGAAAATCTTTGCTTTGTGCAGGTAGGAGGTTACATCGCAATGTTTGGGAGGGGGTAGTGATCCAGTTCTGTTTGCATGTTCAGGCGCCTGTAATCCCCGCACTGACGGTGGGAGCCGTCTTTCTTCAGAACGATGTGTAAGGGTGACGACCATGGGCTGG
>NC_090745.1:69883096-69885596 GCF_036898095.1 Palaemon carinicauda
CACATAGCGCATACACTGCAACGGTATTTCCTTTTTTCTAATATCTCTCTCTCCCCCGGCGCTAATAGCAGAAACTGTTCAAGCCTAACTTTTCATACATTAGTCTTTTTGATTCCTTGTAACATTCTTGCTTGGAACTGATTGTATATAAACTCATTATCTGTTTAAATAAAGTTAATTGCATTCATCTTACTTCGCTGTTATAACCTAAGAGCAACCTCGCACAGTAATTATGACACAATGTAGGAGACAATGTATGTGTCCCAAGGACTTGGCACTTAAAGAAAAAGAAGGATTAGCAAGGGATGGACAACCTTAGATAGATAAAATGATATCAAAAGTAAAATGTCTCTCTTTAAAATGAGAAGCATTTACTCATATGGTCTTACCAAGGTTAACATATGAATCGGAAATTTCAAGCCTTACTAAAGCCTCAGAAAATAAAGCTAGTTACAATTCAGAGAGGTATGGGAAGAATAAGGATGGGATTAACACTAAGAGACAGAGAGAGAGAGCAACATGGACACGAGAGAAAACTAAAGCAGAGGATATTCTAACAACATATAAGAAAAGTAATTGTACACAGGAAAGGCATACAATGAAAATAACAGATGTTAGATGGTAGTCCTTAAGTCGATGGGGCTTTTTATTTTTCTTTTTGCTTGACCTCGCATTTGACTATTAAGTGTTTTTTCTTGGCTGAAAATATTGTCTATACACATTAGTTTATTAATCCACTTGATGGACATCGATTAGCTTTGAGCAATTTCAATCTTATGACTCGCTACATTATAACTCTCAAACAAACAATATTCTTCTCTTTTGTCTAGAATTATTTTGTTGCTTTTGTCACTGTCAAGGAGTGGGAACTTATGGATCTTCATAATATAACTTTAAAACTAACAAGTATATATACCCATGCCATGTAGGGAATGACAAAAATGAAGTGGACTTGTTTCCTTGAGGAGCTGTGCAAAAAAAAAAAAAAAAGAAAGAACGTCTATCAGAAACATTATTGGGATGGATATTTCAACTTACCAAACAGTAAGGTCATAGTTCACACAGTGAATTGGATAATCTATAACAGTCTAACCAGAATTTAACACTACAGGTTCGCCGCAAATGTTAGAATAAATGCTGTCATCCAGAGACAAAAAGACAACTCTGAAAGCTTTACAGAACAAAGGTCAAGTATTACCATGCAGTGCCTCTAAAAGAGAAGGCGATCAGAACACTCAACATTCATTGCTCTTTAGCACTGTCTTTTTGTGTGCGGGAATATATGACACTGAAAAAGACACTAAAAATCCAAGTTGGTGGCAAGCAGCATGTGTTTTCAAGCAAGATAAAATTCCCAGAAACAAGGTTCTATAGGAAACTATCTTAGAAGTGACCTGCACGGAGAAATAGAAACAGGTTGAGTAAATTCAAGTCGAACCTTCTGGAGTTCTCACTGATTCACATGCTGTAGACATCATGTATCATGATGATCGCCGATACAAATTCTTGAATCCAAGAAACATACAAGCTAGTTACAGAGGCATCAAATCCTACCACTACAGAACCATAGGACATAACATTTCATTTTGTTATCAACTTCCTTGACAAAAAAAAGTTCAACCACATGGAACTCAACTGACATCTTCAGAAAATACAGAGATACGGGAGGAACAAGTCTTTCTCGTAAAGAGTTGGTAGAAGAGTTAGTGGATCACTTTAAAGGACACTTGATTATACTAGCTTACCCTGAAATAGAAGCAATAATAACTTCCAAATCTAATGCTGCTAAAATGCTACATATGTACAGTATGACGCCTGATGCTACTGATGACAATGACATGTCAGTTGAGAAAGTATCTAAGAAAGTGTTTGATGAGATAAAAATTGACAGAGTATTATCATATCCAAATCGGCAAGGATTTTTCTACCACGTTTCAAAATCATACCCTTAGTGACCATCTGCCAAAAATAAGTAGAAAATTAACTGGCTCACTGCATACTATAATTATTCAGAATATGATCAAAGACCTAATAGAATATACTTGGACACCCCTCTGAACATTATTCTAGCTGTTTTACTCTGGGACTCAAACGAACACGTAACGGCTATTCATGACTTTGCTGTCACTTGTTCCAATGATGAACTTCCCAGATTAAAAAAAAAAAAAAAAAAAAAAAAAGGTTGCTCCTGCTGCAACAGCAGATATTGGGTTGTTAATAGATGTAAATGAATTCGTGCAAAGAGTCAGAGATAATAATGACCAGGATATAGTCTACCTAAATGGCTAAATCCAAACTTACTCCATGGCCTTACTTCTTAACCAGAGTGACATCAAAGCAGACATTGAGCATGTACCCAAATACCAAGGCTAACTAAATCAGAAATGAGTAAAGAGATATACTATAACCTAGACATAATAAAATATTGGGGACCAAAGAAACCTACACCTCCTGAGACATTGATGAAGATTCACGTGCAGTCATTGTATATTCTAGCAAG
>NC_090745.1:69893096-69910596 GCF_036898095.1 Palaemon carinicauda
TGCATACTAGGTTTATACTTACTCATTTCCAACCAATTATTCATCCCATTCTCACGAACATTGATCCTATTCCTTCCACACTCACAGGAGGACTCACCCAGCTGAACCCTCTTACACTCTAGTTTCCCGAACATCCTGGCTGATTTAATCCCTTCTTCCTACATACGCTAGCTACATGACCATCTACACCACATTCAGTACTCTTACCCCGCAGCTCCTTGCACATTCTAGCATAATGACCATCCTTACCACAATTACCACAAATGACATTCATACGATTACTACGACATCCACTCGCTATGTGCCCAGTCATACCACACCGATAACATTTTACCCCTTTCTCTTTCTTGCACTCGCTAATTCTATGCCCTACCTCACCACATCCAAAACAAGCACCCAGAGCCCATCTACATTCATTCTTCTTATGACCTTCCTCTCCACACCTACAACTACGCTGACATACCTCGCTGCAGACTAGCACTCCTATCCCTCCAAACCTGATTCCCTTGCCTAAACCCTTCATTTGTCCTTACAGGTATTCCCACATTACTCGCCCTAACACTCCTATCTACTACACTATCAGCTACCCTCATTGGTCCTCTCATAACAGCATCTCTAAAACTAACAAATTCTGGCACACTTTCCTCCATTCCACTTCTTACACTCACAGATTTGCTTTCTTTCATGCATATATCTAACTCGTAATCCTCAACTATCTCTAAAATATCATCCCATATCAATCTTTCTTTCGTCCACTTCATCTTCTCCTTAAGTTTCAAATTAATAAATTCACTCACATTCTCAGGTAGGGTCGCCAAAAACTTCCTCATTAACTCCTTATTCTCATTTATGCCTTCATCCCCATGCTTCTTCCTAGCTAACATTTCCAACCTACATACATACATTAATATAGCTTCTCCTGCATTCATCCATGCCTCATCAAAATCATTCTTACGCTTATACCTAACACTCCCTTTTATACGTTTTACCTGCTCAATTATTCTCTTTTTCACACTTTCATAATCAACATCACCTACACTCATCATCACACCATACATTGTCAACAAATACCCAGTCAAATATTCCCCTAACTCCCTAGCTCAAACTCTCTCACTATCACCATACTTATCCTGACAATACCTCTCATACTCCTTGAAAAATTCATATACATTCCTACTACTATGCTCATTGAACCTTTCATACCGAGGTACCTTTCTCATAAACACAGTCTTACACACATCACGATTATTCTCACTGCTATCATCACTGCTACCCTCCTTGTTTCCTACTTCCTCGCTAGAATATAAGGAATCTAATTCCACTCTCATACTCCTATCCTTGATCATATTCTTCCTAGCCCTTTTTTTACTCACCACTTTCTCCCATTCACGATCATCCTCGCTCTCATCCTGACCTTTCTTCTTTTCCCTCTTCATATTACTTTTACCTTTCTTCTCATTCTTCTTATCATCACATTTCTGTTCATCCTTACTATGCCTAGTCCCTTTAACTTCACTATCACTATTACTAACCCTATCACTTCCTTTCCCATTATCACTTACCCTAACCTTTTCTTCCACCAGCAACCCTTTACCTTCGCCCATGAAAGTTTTCATCATTCCCATTACTTGCCCCATCATAGCTTCCATTCGTTCTTCATTCTCACGCATCCTTATCTCAACACCCTCTTCTACTCTCTCTACAGTTCCTTGAATTTCCCTCAGTTTCCTTTTCATATCCTCATTCTCACACCTTAACCACATATTCTCTTGCAACAATTTCTCTTTCTCTACAGACAACTTCTCCTCACGCTCCTTAATCAACCGCAATTCCTCCTTCAAAACCTTTAACTGTTCTTCCATTTTTTTTCAGTCTTAATTCTAAATTCGTATCCTATCAGTCCTTCGTCAAAGAGTCCAGCTATCTGTCCCACCTCGGCAGTCCCTGCTCGGGCGCCAAAATAATGTCGAGGGATGTTGCAAAAAAAACCCCACACCCTTGAATCACTCTAAGGGTACCCTGACACTTGCATGACTTTTTGCTACGATTTTGTCGTGGCAAGTCGTGACATTTTGTGGCATGAACTGGAAGATTAAAAAAAAAGAAAAAAAAAAATTACCTCTGGATCACAGCTGACCTGTCCACATTGACACGAACTGGCACGACGAGTTCTCGCATAGTTTGTGCACTTCCCGCATTGTCCCAACGAGTTCACGAACAGTTCGTGCATAGTTCATGACCCAGTCACGAAATTTTGTCGTGACCAAAATTTTTAGCATTTCAAAATTCTCGTCACGACATGCCGCGATGTCACAACGGGTTTATGAACACTTCACGCCTGTTCACGACTCGAGTCGTGACAATGCGTGCCACAAATTTGTTTAAGTGTCAGCCTGGCTTAAATGACAATAGTCTTCTCTGCACAAACTTTCCCCTTACGTTATCAACTGGACTCTTGGATAGAAGGGAAATTAAAACAAACCATATCCTTTATACTATATTTCTTAAATCTAAAACGCTCAACATAAATAATCCACAACCAAATTGTCAACACTTAAATATATAATAACCGTATACCATTCAAATAAATCCCCCCCAAAAATGTAACAAACTTATAATTAAACTTCACACCAACACCCAAATATGTATGCTTATATATTTATAAGGTCAGACACTCATCCAAATGAGCCAGAGTCTTAATTAATGGCACACTGACACACCCGTCCACACACTGACGAACTGTCTTTTACCACACACAACTACAGCTTTGTGGTTAACAACACACTGTGCGGCAATTTTCCACAACTACCTCCTTGATTGGAGTCCTGGACATCATCATCATCACCATCATCATCATCATCATCATCATGCGTAATCTTGATAAACAGGCCAGGTCATGAACAGTTGGGCAATTCAAAAGAGCAGTCTAAACAAAATCAATCACAGGCTAGGTCATTAACAATAAAACCACTTTAGAAAAAAAATGTAGTCTCTCCTAAGGAGGAATTATGGCCTCCTGTGAAAAAAAAAAAAAAAAAACACTTACGAACCCTCCTAACTAACTAAACTATCGCACTATAATCAAAGATAAATAATAAACTGTTCCTATCATTCACAATCACGACAAGCAAATATAACCAAACTGTACTTACTCAGAAAATATAAAATCACTCCCAACGCTGGTAAAATCAATTAAATAAGGTAAATCCAGCATTCACACACAACCGCCTCTAGCAGCAGTCAAATCAAAGAAGCATTCGCTCCGAAACATTTACTACTCTCCTAACCTAGCTAAATTTAGCAAACAACCTTATTTATACCAACAGTCTTTCTCACAATAAACAATCGATACACTAACTACCTCTCTCTCTCTCTCTCTCTCTCTCTCTCTCTCTCTCTCTCTCTCTCTCTCTCTCAGGATTTGGCAAAAACAAAAAATAAAAATAGATAAAAATTAATCCTGCACACTAGGACCTAATGGCATCCCTAAATGGGTTACAAGTGCAGTCAGAGGTCGTGACTCCTCTGCGATGAAGTGGAAACCCTTGTCCACCTTAAGTGTGGCTGGGAAGCCAAACCAATAAAATAATTGTCAGTTCCCTGACACTTTTGGATCGGATGAGTTGGAGAGATGCCCTCGGCACTACCTGCTTTGAGTTACCAGTGCCTTGGCAACGATGGCAAGAAGCTACATACACCCTAACAATTGTTTACAACCCTGGCCAGAGCTAACGCTGGATCAGCTGGGTAGTACTCTCCACACCAAATTGTTCTCCAAGTCCTTCATGGGTCATACATAGCACTGACAACTGAAGGTTACGGGGGACAACTACTTGCCAGCACATGGCCCTAAATGGGTTCGTGAGAACCTCGGGTGATTCTGAGTGGCACCTCATCCTTTGGTGGGAAGTCGTCCTTAGAGAGACTATTTATTTCCGCCTCGTTCGAGTAGGCGTGTGCCCTCGTCCAAAAGCTGGAATCTGATGGGCTCTATCTGGCTCTTTAGGGTCTCTGGGCTGATGGGTGCTTCCCCTTCTGCCTCCTCTAAGACCTCTGACCTTGTGTTTGAAGTACACCTATCTCCAGTGGGGGTAAGTAGCACAGCTTCATCTGAATAGTCTTCTGGACAAGGCTCAGAATCATTTCTGGAGGAGGAGCAGGACTGGATCTCCTCATTTTACCAAGGGTTTTTCCCCAAGGTCAATGTCAGCTAGCTATTCGTCTTCCTCTGCAGATGGTGTCCTCACAGTTTTGGGTTCTGGTTTGATAGCCCTAATGCACCTGAAGGGCATGCACTGTACACCTCATTGCCCCCAGTCCGCACTTCTTGATGAGCTGGTGCATGGTTACCTTCAGATTCACTGTAAGGAGCTCCTTAGTGATTCCCTACATGCATTGGACCTTCCTGCGATTGTCCTGCTGGACATTGGCACCAATGAGTTGAGGTGGCGTGTTCTTGACTTGTGCTAATCAAACGCCCATCTCCCATGTCTTTGATTCATGCGCTCTCGCACTTTCTTTCGCATAGTGCATCCTTTCTTGCTCTGTTCTTTCCCAGGACTTGGCTTTATTCATGAGTTCCCGCACATAGCTTCACAATGCATCTCTCTCATAGCCTTGTCATTCTGCCAAGTCCAAAAAGCCACGGATCTCAGCAGCAGTCATTTTGCTAATTCCTTATAAAGACAGCGACCAGATCAAACTCAACAGCTTAAATACTGTGTTGACCATGCAAGAAATTACACGGATGGGAAAACGATCTAGCTCATGCAAGACTTAATACAGAAGAAAAGATAAGGATGGAGGTGGGCAGAATACATACTGGCTGTAAAAATACCTCTCAGGAAAGAATTATTTCCTAATAACAAGCCTTGTAAATAATTAAACAGTAGCCTAACTAGCAAAACAGGAGCATACCATTGGGTGGGCATGTAGGCTATATGGTTGCAAGATATCCAAAACAAATAAACAACAAAATTCACATGGAATCACAGCGATTGGGGATCCTGTACAAAGACATAATATATAGAATCACAACGATGGGTATTCCTTTATGCTAGACATAAAATGGAATCACATCGATGAGTGATCCTCTATGATAAACATAAAATCAAATGGAATCACAATGATGGGTGATCCCATATGCTAGACATGAAAAAAAATGAGATTACAATGATAGGTGATCCTCTATGCTAGACTTAAAACAATGGGTTTATAAAAATGTGTAGGTGCGTTCCTGCAACACCACCACTTGCAACTCTGTGACTTAAAGCAAAGTTTGTATTCATATCTAAAGTATAATTAATTAAATAAAACAGTGTCACTTAGTTCGCTTATTTCTTTGCAAAGAAAACCAACCCTTTTACATATTTCCCCTTAACGAAAATGAATATAAAGAATTACACCTCCCAAATAGTCTATCTAAATAATCGTATACCCTGACTGAACAAATTAAATTGAATGTGATATCGTAAATCCTTTATCTATAGTTTAACAATGTTACCACAATCGTACGAGAGTTACCCTGTTAAATCATGAACATAAAAAATATTGCCCTACAAAAAAATTACAAAGAAAAGAAATTACATGCCACAAACGATTAAAAAATCTGAAAAAAATATGCCTCTTTGCCGTAAAGAGTTTACTTGAATCGTAAGCCAAGAGTTTCGATTTGAGACAAGCCTGTATCCCAGCATTAAAGATAAATGATAGATTATTTCATGCACAAAACAACCTATTGAACCACTTACCAACGTGTAATAATTCGGCTAAAATCCCAAGTCTGCACTTTCGTTACGTAGAATTCGTAAACAATAAACAAAGCTAACAATAACAGACAATAACAAACCTTAGCTTCGTTCGGAAACACGACTTTAGGTGTAGTTATCAGGTTGGCCCTGCTTGAAATAAACAAGTGCCTAACATATTACGTTTTCGGAAAATTCTTTTAACTTCAGGGACCTTTCTAACACAAAATAAAACATTCACGTAATGGACAATACATTTATTAGATCTTCACTACTGAGACAACCACCGCTCAGAATGAACAATACACAAATTATTGTCAGACGATTGACTATCCTGTTAAATGAAATTGAAGCCTACCAAGTGATTTTTTTTAAACTAAAGGTTTCACGGTGTAAACGGACGCACAAATAAACACAAGATTAAAGAAAAAAAAAAAGCTTTGGCTCTTTCCTTCTATGGTTCCCACTCCAGTGATAATAGAATTTACTTTAAAAGGAAATTAAGACTTGTCTCTTTGCTAAAGACAGAAAAGACAGAAAGTTTTAATAATAAAAACTTTAAATTTCTCTCTAAGCGAATTCTGGCAAGGTCCAGCCTTGCCCAAGAGCTCAGGGCATGAACAAAAAAGAGAAATGGAAGGTCGCCTCCTGGCAATAAGACAATGATTACCAGCAACAAATATAGTTACGATAGTATTTACAAATAACTCAATAAAAAAGGGGAGCACAATGGATAAATATATTCTGAATAAGTCACAAGGTGCTTCACATGGAGTTGGACAGACGGTGGACGACTTCAGCAGAGCATACAATCTCATTTCCTGGAAAGGGAAATGAATTAAATGATTAACTGATCACTTACGCAATTTACTTATATAAGCTGAGAACACGATGAAGTCATGTGGTTATAACTTTTAAGCAAATAAAATGCCAGTGCAAAACTTAGGAATTTAGAACACTATCACATGGAAACTAACACTGTCTCAGAATGAATTAATTAGGGTTAGGAGCGAATGACACACGTGGTTGGTATATAAGGAAGGAATAATAAAGGTTAAGTGGTAGGATCTTTCATTAAGGATAAAAGGAAAGGATGGGATGTGATAAGGAAGGGAGACGGAAGGCTGGATAGGGATGATTAGGATGAGGTTCTTATACAGAAAGCTTACCTTGACAAAAAGGAGTCTGTCTCCTCCCTTGCAGAGAATGTATCACAGGTCATGCTTTTGTGAAGGTTGAAAAGCGAATAACTGCCATGCTGCTCATTCATCGAGATAACCCCTTTCAACCCCAAATTGTCAGGGAGGGGTTGGGGGGGGGGGTGGTCATAGACCTGACCACTGTCCCATTGGTCATCGGCCTTGGTCTCGTTTCCTGACACACCTCATCAATAGGCCTCCTCTCAACTTCTCTTGGGTTCCCTTTGATGCAGCGCTAAGGAGCTGTGTGCTTTTTGAAGATGTCTGAAATGAGACCTCTCGGAAGTAAACAGGTATAGGATGGGTAGGCAGGTGGTGAGGATCTGGGTAGGGTCCCAGCGGTTGTATTTCGACCATTCCTTTCTGGGGGGATCTTTTGTTTAAATAAATGGCTTAATGACCGTCACGAATAGAAATATATATATATATATATATATATATATATATATATATATATATATATATATATATATATATATATATATATATATATATATATATATATATATATATATAAAATGAAATAGGTAATCTCTCAAATAAAATATAATATTTTACACATTTTCCATATGCTATGAGTTTTTTTTTTATATATAAGGTTCAGACGATTAAAAATACTAATAAGTACATTGATGAGGCTCATGATTTTCTTTAAGAATTTACAGCAAGATTATATATCCTAGTATTTTTATGAAATCTGCTGTGGTGATTTTGTTAATTTTGTTAGTGTTCCTATCTTTGTCATTATACAGGTATATCCATACATAATAAATATTACATCATTGAAATATTCCCCACAAATTTACGTAAATTGTGAAAAATTTTCTTCACTCTTTCTTTATATTTATATTTTATTCTCTTTAGCTTATGCTTATTGGGGAATACTCACCCATGGCACAAATTTATATAGTCATCCTTTAAATTTAAAATCAATAAGATTACAGCTAGACTTTGGTACTGACTTGTTATTTATGGTACATGGTTCTTTATACTTGGTCCTTGCGTTACACAATTCGAAATTAATTCCCTTCTCTGGTTTCGGTTTTAATTTAAGCCTATTTTTTTATTTGTATTTCATTTTCATCTCTTAGTTCCTAATTCAGGTTTGATTACCTAGGAAAATAATTATTTGCTACTCACCCCTTATGAAGATTTCTTTTTTAATTAATAAAATATATCCTTTTAAACAACTACTTTTATTCTTAGCTAATTTCCCCTGGACGTGATAGCTTGCATAAAACTCACTTTATACAAATAAATCAAAACCTGTGCTGTAACCTCAGTGTGGCACCTTATAATTTTGCTTGTCGATTTTCTGTTGTTCAGGGAGATGTAACGGATGTGTTTCACACATCGTCATACAATGTAATTCTACGGGCGTCGACTTTGATAATCAGGTTCTTCATGGGCAAGGTATCGGTATCAGGGATGGCAGTGCGTACAAGTTCCGGTAGGCATCATACCCAAAGGGTACAATGTAGATTCACATTCTGAGGAGAGCTTTCTGTGGCAGTCTGCAAGCCAGCGATAATAGTCATTTTCCTGAAGGGAACCAAAGCCTTTTTATCCCTTAATGTGAGTGATTTGTGAGAGTGTTATACACTATTGGGGAGTCCCCTTGTTTGCAAATCCAATCTAAGATTTCTGAAAAAAGTGACCTAGGGTATTGCCATGAGGACATAGTCTGTTTTGCTGCTAGAACGAATTACACCCTTGATGCGAAACTGAACTTCAGCACTTTGGAACCAACCGTACGCTTCTCTTTTGGCAAAGAGCAGCCTTTTGAACACTGTAGCGTGGGTCAGAGTTCCAGAATTTGTGGGTGGCATCATAACAAGGTAGGGCGTAGAGGGGGTCCAAAAAAAAAAAAAGCGGTGATTAGCTGAACACTCCGGGGGTCACCAATGTGCAAAGGGGTTGTTGGGTGCTAACAAAAAGGCGAGGTGAATGCAAGTAGAATTTATTCAAGAGATAACGATATTATATGCAAGTATTTGGGAGCAAGGAGGACAAAAAATTTAAACAATCTAAAACATGCAATGGTAAGCCTTAATAGATTGTTTTATTATCAGTCCGAAGAGAGTGAGATATAAAAAAGACGGAGTATTACATTGTATGAGCTTGTAAGAAGCAAGTGAGTATGGTGAGGTCGGTGAATCACCCCAGAAGAGGCCCCATTCCTTTTCAAAAGGTAGGGGCAAAGTTTACTCACCTCTACTCACTTGTGGCTCACTATTGGTAATATTTTCTCTGTAATCGGTGCATATATATAGAGAAGAGGACAGGGCTGCTCAAAGTTACTCATTATCCAGATTTCTCCGTAAATTACTGGACCTTGAGGGCAACAAAAGGAAAATTACCTTTGCCCCTAGGATGCATCCATTTTGAGACATGTGAGGGTGCTGCGAGACTAACCACATAGACATTCGGTCATAGAATCCCAAAATCAGCAGGTCGCTAACCAAGTGCCTGACCTTCAACTTTTATTCAAAATAAATTAGAAATGACTTTTGGTATAAAGTTTCTATATGTAGTCAACTAACCCTTTTTTGTTCGGTATTATCATTATTTGCCGAGTCACTTGTGTTGCAATATTTTTTCCGACTAACATTCTTTTTTTCCAAGTTTGATACTTGAAGACCAATCTTCAGATGAATCTTCAAATATTGCTGTAAATTTACAGGAATAGAAATATTAGATAGATTCATCTCAATTGTGTCCCTTTACCCTTTTATTGACTTACATTTTTGTTGAGGATACGGTAAGGAGATTTTTTAAGATGTTTAAAAATAATGTGATCTTTCCCTCAGAGTTAGCTTTGAATTATTACCTGCTCTTAGATATATCAGTGAAAGATGTAAGTTTGATGGAAGTGATGTTGATATAGCAAAGTGAGCTTATTTTGAACTTAAAACAAATAGATAAAATTTATAGTCAAATAATAACACATACACGACTATTCCATTTCCCGCTCTGAGATATTGTATATAATTCAATTAAATCCAACGTAACGCTTGAACAATGTGGTGATAGTGTTACTGATAAATACAGTACCTGAAATTAATTGTCTGGACAATAGACTCTGTTTAAATGGTTTATTCAAACCACCATCTCTGAAACGTTTTCCCTGAGGCCGTGCTGAGTGATGGGGCTCATATCCCCCAGAGAAGAATTTGGATATCTGTTGTACGTACGTAGGTTTTCCCAGAATTAACTCCCCACAATTCTAAATTTTCGATACAAATAAAAGAAAAATAGACCCAATCGTTGCGATATTTGGAAAAGGTGTAGAAGGTGCACTAAAGTGTTCTTTAGCAAGATTTAAATTACATTAACATATAGCGGAATATATAAGTGAATACATAGTCTTTCAAACGATTAAAGCCAACAGGAGAATATGAAAATTTTATTTTTCAAGTGAACAGCGAGATTACTCATATATAAAAAAAAAGAAAAAAAAAGAATGGAAAACACTTCCGAGACTATGTAAATCACGTTAGGGTTATTAAATTTAGTATCATTATACAGTAATATAAATGTATAATAAATCATATGTAAATTAAAATTTCTCAACAGTAAATTGCTAAAACATAGGGTCTATAGTGAAGAACGGGTTACGATGTTATTCATGAGAATAGTGGAATTTCAAACACAATATATTTCTACTATATAGTTGAATAGAGAATATTTCAAATGTTATGCTTATTGATGACACAATTCATCAATATTTTATACGTGTAAATGATAGTAACAGTTGAATAACAATTTTTTTTATATATACATCTAACGAGGTATTACACATACCAATAAGCTTAATAAAGATCAACTACAAGTATATAAATTTATAAAAAAATCTTATTTCACCATCAAGAATAGCCCAATTTATATATATATATATATATATATATATATATATATATATATATATATATATATATATATATATATATATATATACACAAATATATATATATATATATATATATATATATATATATATATACATATATATATATATATATATATATATATATATATATATATATATATATATATATATATATATATATATATATATATATATATATATAAAATCAAATCCTGGAAACGAGGTGTAGAAAGTTTTACTAATGTAGGCATTTAGAAGACAAATATAATATGAAATATTATATTGTTCCTTTAATATACATCTGAATGCATGAACTATAAAATGATATGTAAATTGGTTTGGATAGTTCATACCCTATTCACCTAAATAATGGAATAAATATAACAAATAAATTTTGATTCTCTCTCAAAATATACTGCGATATTGACACGACAATGAGTTGATCTGTGATGAATTCGTTAGTTATGTTAAGGAGCTTATTTACAAGTCCGCTTACATGTAAATACACATATTATAAGTCTTAAGTCATTCAAAATATCCCTCCAAAATATAAAAATCTAGGAAAAAAAGAGCCAAAAGTCTTGATATTGAGAAAAAAAGTATAAAAACAGTTCACAAAGAATTAGCGTGATTTCAAATACAATAGCAATATTCTAAATACATAACTGAATGAATGAAAATTAGAATATTATTTAACTTGATAAATTTAATCAATATTCTATGTTTAAATAATAGAAGGATTTGAACAACAAAGATCTTGTTTTCATTCAAAATATACCACAAGAATATTCAGGCCAAGTTCATTGAACAGGCTACCGTGACTTTGTTAATTGCGTTATTATTCAATTTAATGTTATTTTTCAGTCACATAAATACATAAATCTTACAATAATCTGAATTTCGAAAAATATATGAATAATATGGAAAAAACAATGCTTCAAAAAAAAATTAGAAATTGTTACTAAACTGTTATTCATAAAAAAATGGTCTACTTTTAAATAAAACTTTATATGTATAGTATTTAGATAGATAAGATAAAAATCAAAATTTTATAAAAGAGATATTCAGTTTGTCAATAATTGATAGGTATAAATAATATCCAAAATTACAAAAAATTGAAAAAAATCTTTAATTTTTACTTCATTAAGCGAAGTATTACACATTCCGATAAGTTCAATATAAAAACAATGAAAAATTGCAATTCAGGAAATGATGTGTAAACAATGTTACTAAAGTAGAATTTAGGACACAGGCACTATTTGAATTAAATATTACGTTATTTTAATATACAGCTGAATACTTGAACTATAAAATGATGTATAACATGATTTGAATGGTCAGTATTCGAGGCACTTGAATAATAGAAGATATAGAGGAAAAAAATTTTCGTTTTCTTTCAAAATGTCCAACAAGCAGTCTAAATCTGCTGTGCTGAATTTGTTATCTACCTTAGAGTGTTAGTTTTTGTATCATTCTACATGTAAATGTATACAAAATAAATATTAGAGCATTAGAAATCTCCAAACATTCTTAAAGGTATACAAAAAAATAGAGGCAAAAGTTATTATACTGGAAAAAAAAAAGTATTACTTAGAAATGTAGACTGATATAGAAATCAATAATGTGTTTTGAAATATTAAAATGAAAATTTCAAATGACATACATATTGATGAATTTAATCAATTTAATGATATTATCATCTCCTACGACTATTGACACAAAGGGCTCTGGTTAGAATTCGTCAGCCATTATCATATTGAGCTTTTAATTCAATATTTCTCCATTCATCATCTCCTACTTCACAATTCATCGTCTTCAGCCATATAGGGCTGGGTTTTCCAACTCTTCTAGTGCCTTGTGGAGCTCAATTAAACTTTTGGCGAGCTAATCTCTCTTGGGGAGTGCGAAGAGCATGTACATACCATCTCCATCTACCCATCATCATGATATAGTTTCATTTGTAATCCTGCCCTGCCATTTAACGGCGAAATTTCTTTTGAGGGCATTGCTCTCAAATATACTACATCTGTTGGATTTTTTTTTAATCACACCATGATTCATGTCCATAGAGAAAATAAAAAATAAATCTGAATGAACTGATTTATAGCCTGATTTTGTATGTAAGATCAGGCCATTTGATTTTCAAACTTTACTTCACCGAGCCATTATCGGATTTTTATTTTTTTTTTTCAATATTTTACTAAACACTAATTCTAAAGACCCTATATTGGAGGTCTCATTAATACTTTCTCCTTCAAAGGATATTTTTTCTTCGGTTGCATACTCAGTTCTCATCATCTCAGTATTTCTTCTATTTACATTGAGCCCAGCCTCCTTTGATATTTCATGCAATAACAATCTAGTTCAATACTTCTCCATCATCTCCAACTGTTCAATGTATTATAATATCCAGGAGGATAAAATGCATAAGTGACAAAGCATCCGCTCGGAGTAATACGCTGTTCACTGGAAAATCATTTGATAGGACTCCATACCATTAACTTTGCATTTGCTATGCTCAGAACAGACTTCATAAAATTCTCATATTTAAGAGAGATTTCATAATAAAAAAAAAATGCTTCATCCTGTTCATCTCAGCTTTTCATCGGTCTTTCTCTCTACTCTCTTTAGAAATTTTTATTTTATATGTAGATGTATCTTAATATCTTTAACATTTTATTGCAGCATTATACAATAGCACATATTAACCCATATATGCCCAGAAAAGATGAAGGTTCTTTAAATTAAATGATTTTCAGATATGATAGAGGTTTTGATGTTTCCATGCCATATATCATTGTTTGAGGAAGTTTTCTCAAGTATTCTTCAATTTATTGCAAAAAATTTACTGTTGCGCAAACGCATCACTGGGCACACGATGCCTGTCCAATGTTGCGTATATGCAACACTGGGCATTTTAAGCCTAAAAGTTTTTTTTTTTTATTTTATATGTAATTTTTAAAAAAGAAATTGATGTAATTTTCAATAAATTACAAGAAGAAAATACACATTTAGGATTACTTTCAAAGATGTCGTGGTAGATTTCATTTATATTTCAAGGAAACATAAACATTTCCTTTATGAATAGAAAAGGACATCGTGAATTACATGTATAGTATTTGAATACAAAATTTAAAGCAAAATAAATGACAATTCAGTTCAACAAAATAAAAAAGAAACATTCTTCATTCAGCAATGTAAATTTTCTTCAACGAAGAAAGAAACAAACAAGCCTATTCTTATTGGGTAGGATATGCAACAGAACATTCCAAATGCAATTGTTTGGCTATGACAGTGTTTGCACCTTCTTCTACATTTAGGATCCCTTTCGATGATGTCATGGCTTATCTTGTCAAAACGTTTCTCGGTATTCAGGTGCTCATGCATAGTGACCTTAGTTTTCCAGGGGTTTTTGGTGGTTCTCCAAACTTTTTCAACCGACATTGAACAATGCTCTAGTAAATGTAAGCAAATCATCATACCCACCTTTCCGATCAAAAAGCCAGGCGTTGTTCATTGAGACATTGATTACAAAACAAAGTATGGGAAAATACCATTTTTTACCTCTAATTGCAATGCGATAATGACAAATATTTTCATCTGTTCTGTCAACACCACCCATGTTCTGGTTCTATATGTCAATCAAATGAGGGCAACCTATAGATACTTTCATTTTTTCCCTTGCTGAGTATCGCTCAACTTTTTTCATGTGAAACGTTCCATGCTCATTGGAACCTATGCTGACTACTCCATTATCATTCCATCTGAGAACTAGAATTTAAGAATCTCTATCTAAGAAGTGCTCTTCACTACCTCTTGGCAACTTTTCAAACGTCTTGTTGATAGTCAGTGGACATTTATCTACTCTGTTGGCTCTTAGGGTACATGTGGCACCATGACCTCTTCTTTTGATCTCTTCTAAGAGTTTTATTGAGATGAAGAAGTTATCGAAATAAAGAGAAAATCTTATTCTCGGATATTCAGCTTGAAGTGTGTCAAGAATGTTTAGAACAACTTTTCCTCCTAAACCATATTCACTTGCATACACATTTGGATTATTTCCTCCTAAACTATATTCACTTGCATACACATTTGGATTATTTCCTTCGTATTTCCTTGGTAAAGGTCAAGAGTAAAGGCATAACCCAAAGGAGTGCAAGCTGCCCATGCTTTATAACCATATCGTATGGGCTTTCCACGGATGAACTGATTTGATGGTGTCTTCCAAAATGTGGAATCATGGACTCATTTATAGATATAGTGGATGACCCAAAGACTTTTCCATAGGAAAGATAGTTTTTTATTTAGAATGTGTGTGTCAGTGTGTGTTTGTATGTGTGTGCGTATGTATGTGTATGTATATTTATGGTGATCCTTAGGCAAACATGAAAATAAAACGCTTTTAAACGCAATATAATGGGGAAAATATATGTGGAATATTGAATATCAGTGAGACATGGGATGCCCAGTGTTGCGTGAACGCATCACAATAAAAATTAGATTTTCGGAACGTATTTTGAACATCAGAATACATGCTAAAACACAAATTTCAGAAATGCACTAGTAAAGGAACAATCTGTTAATATGGGCATGATCTTATTTATCTATACGTAGGTTGCATTTCTCCTATATACCCATTATTTCTTGAAGACATGGTAGACAAAAATTACACTGAATTTTAAATCCCTGTACTGCACTTGTTATACAGTTTGTTTCAGCAGTTCACCGTACATCTGTCTGTTAAACTCTTTCTCCATCAACTGATGACAACAGAAAGTTAGAATCAGTAAGCCTATGGCGTGCAAGTTGAAACTTGCAAATACAACTTTAGTGTTGCGCAAACGCATCACTGGGCATATATGGGTTAAACATCAAAATTCTCAATTTATTTCCAAAAACTAGGTATGTCAGAAAGATTATCAAAGCAGGTCTGTATTAAGGTAATTGCGTTAGTTTTAATATTGATGTAATTTTACAGATCAAAATTCAAAAGGACCCACAAATATGGAATAAATTGATTAAAAAAGAAAGTGTAGCCAGTGTTATTACTGAATGGTTATGTAGAAGACTAACGCAATTTTAAATAAAATAATATATTTTTTTTATATAAGTGAATAAATAAAATTTCCCTATTAACCCCAGGATTAAATATACCAATTTACATTACGGTGGTTAGTTTGATGTCATTCTACAGCCAAATAAATACATATGAAACCTCACATCATTCAATATTTCTTCAAACTATATTGCACGTGGTGTTCCGAAAAACACTACCATTGCCCGTCAATAATAGTAAACGAATTTGAATAAGAACTCTTTGAAATAAAGCGATGTTGAATTTGACCTTTCAGGGTAATAAGAGGTCAAAATTTCTGGTGCCATTTTAAAGCCCATATGTGTTATTTAATTTATCAATAATATTTACTGCGTGTGTATCTTTACTCTTTTGAGAGTTATTTTGGGCCCGCTGAAATCCAGTGACCTGGAAAATTAAACCCCCTTGAAATTAGAAATATGCCAATCTTTAAAACTCTGCATTTTAATTTTTTTTTAATTTTAGGTTTGGTTTCAAGTAAATTGGATAAAATTTGACGCAGCTATAGTAAAAAATATGGTTTGACGTTTTGGATCAATATAACCTGAACCTTGACCCTATGTAGTACAAAATCTCTCTCTCTCTCTCTCTCTCTCTCTCTCTCTCTCTCTCTCTCTCTCTCTCTCTCTCTCTCTCTCTCTCTCTCTTACATAATTTTAGTTCGAAAATAGGTTAAGATCAATAAAATATTCTTTTATTGATATAGAAAATAAACCATATTCATCTTGAGTTTTATTCTTAGTTTACATGTGTTTAGTAGGCACAGCAGTAACTCTCAATCTGTATGTTTTTTTTAGGATGCTAATCGAAAAAGTATTCGTCTAAGGCTTTCTACAAAATCTTGCGGGGCTAAAGGAATGGAGTACATTCTTACATTCCTCACGTTGAAATCATCTTTCTTTTTACACAGATTAACCCAAGTTTTGCAAAAAGATTGATCCCTTGGAAATTTGTAAAATTAGGTGCCCTTATGTTGGCGATGCTGATTAGGATTAATAAAACCAAACAGAGCACATACATCCATCTTTGCTGTCTTTTATCATCTGATTGAAACATTAAAATATCACCGAATAGCCCTCCACCCTATCAGAAAAAAAGTTCTAGTCTTGCCACATACTCAGCTGGGTTTCGTGTGCCGTCATTGTGCAGGAAAGCACAAAACTCGTTCTCTTCTTAAGTCACTATATTCTTCTCCCACCTTGGTCTATGCTATCATCTTTGAAGGTATTCTGAATGTAATATGTTTTAACCTAAGTTGCAAATCAAAAACATTTTGATTCATGGGAATTTCAGTAGCGAGTAATTTCACTTCGAGGTTGCCAAGTATTTGTAGTATACTTTAGCTCCGGGTGCCTAGAAATAGTAAAACGTACCAGAAGTGTTGCTTGAGCAATATACCGCCTACTTTTAAGCAGTGCAACTCATAGATATTAGATCTTATATTCATACCCATCAGAAATAATTCCATTAACTGTCCCTTTCAGGAACATTTAAAGATTAATTTTATATTCGTTTCCATCTTTAATAGCTGCATAATATTTTAATTGAAATTGGAAACTTGTTTCAAAAT
>NC_090745.1:69913096-69915596 GCF_036898095.1 Palaemon carinicauda
ATGTGCCTATGACTTCAGAATTGCCAAATTACTTTCTTATTACTAACTGGCTGACCAGGGTTAAATGTAATCCCGTGGGACGTTAAATGAAGGAAGGAATGACTCTGCTAATACAGTATGCAACCTTCCAAATCCAGGTGTACTCATAAATGTTTTCTGAGAAGGCCTGTGACATTACTAATCCAGGACGGTCAATGCTATGGAGATGCACGGAAATTTTCCTTTATAACTCGTTCCAGAGTGGTTCTATGAAAATATTCAATAAATACTTATTTGTTTACATAAAAACAACAAGTTAAATTTTTTTTATTGGTATTTCTGTATATTTCACGCTTCATAAGATATAATCAATTATATTAGTGTCGCAAAATTAATAATCATCACATATTGTTATATTTCCAACAATAACTCGTTCCAGAAGGGTCCTATGATTTTTTCCTTTAATGTTTCATTGTTCCGCATAAAAATTTAATAAAAAAACTTTTAAATGAAGAGTGGAAAAATATTTTCATGTTCTTCAGTGAACCAAAAAGTAGAAAAGAGCCGCAACATGTTTCACCGAAAATAAAAACTAACATCGCAATATCTGATTTAGAAGGATTTAAAAAAAAAAAAAATTAGAACCGTTCTTAAAGCTACTAAGATTCTAATGGAATTGGTTCTAAAGTGTTAAAATTGGAATTTAGTGGAGCTTTTAAGTACATAAAAGTGGCTGAAGTTATTGGAAAAGAAGTCTTCCATTTCTTCAAGTTGTGTAGCCAGCAAAACAAGATTTGTAAGGCTTAGAGAAGGCTCGCAGATTGTTACAGTGCTTTATTTATAAAATGCTATCACCACTTCAAGCTTCAAATGTCAATGCTACAAAAATACACCACACCCATTTAATGCCTTTGTCATAGCAGTACGCCTTACAATACACTCATCTAACCGTAGCAAATTCATAATTAAATTTTGCTCAGTCTCGGAGCCTCCCTAGGCTATTCCGGAGTTCATTGATTGGAGGCTATGCTAGTAATAGAGGTATTTAAGTCTATTGATGAAAGAGGTGCAGATTATTTCCCCTCACTGTTAATGGGAGAGAATTTTCGTCTTTTATGCAACAGTCAATATACAGTTTTCAGTGTATATCCCATATGGCAAAGGAACATATTATAACGTAGTTCATGTAGTGTATGAAGAAAAAGGAGACTCGGATATTTCCAGTGCAATCAAGACAGCAGGATCGTCATCACTTTACTCACTATGGAATGCTCATTGGTCACTCTCTGAGGTCATCCCTTGTGAAATTCCAAAAAGGAAGCAGACCAGGAAACCACATTATCAACCAAGACAGTGGTAACACAGACAAGGATGTCGTAGATTCCAATTGACCAGAGGATCTAATTTGGATGATGGCAGCAGTCCTGTCATTGAACAGTAATTCAGTTATCTTGGAAGAGGTTTTGGCAGATCCTAGGTCTAAAGCCCCGCATAAAGCCAAAAGGTATGCAGACACCTATTTAGCCTCTGAATCAGTCAAGACCACCACAATTTGGTCAGTTTTTAATTCAGTCATGGATGAAGCAACAGAAGAAACAGGAGATTGTGTGTTACCCTATTACACAAAGTAACCTTACAATCATAATCACACCACTCACATTCATGAAGAAGATGGAAATAATTTCTTTACATGTCATGCCAGAGGTAAAAACAGTTTTTTCTTGGGCTATGGCCTGTGCTGAAGCTAGTTATAAGCAATAAAGAACTGTCAAAGAACGGAGGTCTTTGCCACGTGAACTAAAGATGATTACAGCATTGCTATGAGCTACAGGTTCTTTTTAGGATCAAACTGCGCTTTATTGTACTCGCAACACTGTATGATAGAAACACTTTATGTATAACACTTGTAGGGAAATGCATAAGAAGAGGTATTGTAGCATATAAAAAATTGAGGTTTTGCCTTTCATAGTGTTACATTTAAAATTTTATAATGGAATTATTCTAAAAAAAACTAATTATACCACAAGGAGATTTAAAATGCTGACAGATTTGACTGTGATGACAAAACTAGAAACCATTGAGGAAAAGAATCGAACAGATCAACATTCAAGGTGACTCTCCAGTATCAGGATCAAAAAGAATTCGCCTTAGTTGTCAAGTTTTGCTTCAGAAGCAAAGAAAATATTTGGCGTCACAAATCAAGAACGGTTAACACATCATGATCTAACAGGTTCCAAGGAAAAATGGTTAAAGTTTGATGTCATCCGGTTTTATACTAGTCTCACCATATCTATTAATGAAGAAATATATGATGGAAGTTAACTAATCAATATTCGAAGTGTGTTTTTGATAAAATATTTGAGAGAGAAATATCCAAAATAAAAAAAGAACCCTTTTTACAATAAGGTTCAAAAGAAACGGATCAAATCTAGCAGGTGTAGTTTGTGGGCACGCTTGAAAAAAAAAAGGACTTCATCTATATAAGATTGCACACAAGACAGTGATGACCAAAGTATCAGAG